>NW_005872637.1:0-14181 GCF_000147115.1 Myotis lucifugus | reverse complement strand
TCCAGGGGCTCCCGGGTTTTGGGGGGGGGAGAACAAAACAGGGTTCCCTTGGGCCCGGGGCCAAGCCCGGGGAAAGCCCCAACTCCCCTTCCCCCACTTTTTTTCTCCTCCTTCTTGGTGAAGACCGTGTGGACCCACCAGATCTTGGTGAACATAGAGCCGTAGCCCAGACTGAAGCCCAGGCCGAGGAGCCACAGGCGGGCCTGGGAAGGAGAGGGCGCTGGGCCTCCGCCGGAGGCACCCTGGGGGGGGGGCGGGGGGGGGCACCAGGGAGAGTGGAGGAAGGGGCTCCCTACCTTCAGCAAACCCCTCCCATCCATCGTCTACTTTGCCACCAGGGGATCTTCCTAAAACCTCCTGGTCTAATGGCCAGTCACTTCTGGCCGCTCCCCAGGCCTCCGCTGCTGGCCTGTGACACTGCCCTGCCAGCTGACAAACCCAGGAGTCCCTCAATATTCAAACGCGGCTCTTCTGCGAGGGCCGCCCTCTTCCCCGTGTCCCACAGCAGCCTGCACCCCGCTGCCTCCTCCCCCTGGAAGCAGCCTGCCCGTGGCCTGGGTGCCGGTGAGCAGACCCCTGTGCACAGCGTGGGCCGGAGACAGGCACCAGGCAGAGGAGAGGGGAGGGTAAGGTGGGCAGGGGACACGGGGTGTTTCCTACCAGCACAACACAGAACCAGAGGTGCTGCGGACAGCAGCCCATCCCCACAGCGCCAGGCTCCTCCCTGCACTGCATCCCGAGGCCAACCGGTGTAGCAGGGCTGCCTCCCCACTGACCCCGCTGTGGGTCCGGATTTTTGCCGTCGTCCTTCCCAACCCCCCAAGGCTCCACAGGAAATCCAGTTCTTCTTCTCAGCCCCCAAGACAAGACAAGCCACCGCTGTCCCTCCGTGGGGACCCTGCTTTTGTCTTCAGGACCCTGGCAACCTTGGAGCCCACAGTGAACTGACAAGCGAGCTACAGAATGAACGCACCTGGAGGCACAGGGACAGGTGGGAAGAAGGCAGGGCCGGCAGGGGAGCTGCGCCTCACCTGGCAGACAAAGGGGAACTGGTTTCTCCCGATGTGGTACCCGTCCAGCCCCAGGGGGAAGACAGCAGCCAAGGCCAGCGAGCAGCCCACAGCCGTCAGGTTGTTCAGGGTGGGCTGTGAGTTCTGGATGTAGCTGGAGCCCAGGCGGGAGCAAGGGAGAGGAAAGCAGAATCAGCCCCTGCTGAAGGGAGGTCCGTCTCCAAAGGCCGCAGGACAAGGAAGACAGGCCTGGGCGGGCAGCAGAGCCAGGAGAAAGCCGACTGGCCTGGCCGCTGCAGGGCTGGGAGGGCCTCCCGCCCAGACCAGCTCACCCCACCCCGAGCCCTGCCCGCCTGCCCGGCCCCTAAGCTGCAGGAACGGGAACTCTCTGGCTTCACCTTCCGTGCGCAGTGACCTAGGGAAGCGGTAAGTCAGTGAAAACCCGACACGTGGCCTCAGTGACACAGGTTTGACTCTCTCCCTTCAATGATCACCATCTTGGAGAGGCAGACAGGACAACAAAAATGTCAGAAGATACACTTACCGGACGTGGGAGTTGTAGATGTTAAAAGACAGACAGACAACAGCTAGGACAATGCCCAAGCTGGAGAGAACCGAGACGGAGATAAAAAGTTTCTGTGACAGGAAGCGGAATGTCTTGATTACCAGGGTCTGGTCAGCAGGAGGAGACCCTCCTACAGGGGGAGGAGGGAGAGAGGGAAAGAAGGAGGAAGGAGGACCCAGGGAGGCAGGTGGGGCGGGGGAGGCAGCGGCAGCTGCAGGCGGACAGCGCTGCGGGCCGGCTCTCAGGTGCCAGCAGACATGCGCTCAGAGGGGGCTGCTGCGCTGTCCACAGGCTGGCAGAGCTGGGCCTCATAGTCTTTTCTGTTATTGTTTGTCCTGTTTTCCTGTCTTTCTTGTAGGAAAGGGAAATGGGAAGGGAAAGGAGGGGATAGCTGAGAAAATTATGAGGTTTCTTACAACTCAAATCAAAAGCTTTATGATTGTAGAATCATAAAGCTAAGAGCCTCCAAGAATCTGGTCTGGCCTCTTAGCTCCAAGAAAGAGGAAAAAGCTGACCTGTGACTTTTAGCCCTGGCTGGGGTATCCCCAAAGGTGTTTCCAGTATCGAGAGGAAGCTTAAATTTGTCAGAGTTCACAAGGGAAAAAAAAGCTAATTTCAATGTGTGTGGCCTGGGAAAGGCGTAATTCAGGCCATGCAGCATTTATAGCCCGGGACCTGCCCTACATTCCAGGAAGCAGCAGTGGGGGGCCTCCTGGGGTGGCAGGCGGGCCCCTTGCTGTGCCTCCGCCGTCCTCACGATGCCCACCTTTGTTTTACCAGGACCTACCTGCCTCTGCCCACCGCTGGTATCTTCCCCACTTCCTATTATTTTAGCCACCAAGCCCTCAGAGAGCACCGCTTACTGCCCTCTGTAACAGGTACACTCCTGTAGACAACACTCCTCTCTCCTGCAGTTTAAGCAACTGCTTTCTTGACAAATAAAGAGGCAATTCCAGGCCCGATACATCAAGGCACCAGACATCGGGAGACCCGAATGGAGTGCCCGTCTCCCACACCTGCCTGCCCCTGCCTCCACTCCCCGGTGACTGTTTCTGATAGTGCGTGCTACCAACTGCCTACTCCCTCTCACGATACACCCGCCTCCTCTGCCCAGAGCTTGGACATTCTATTCCCTTTCTCTTCACCCAATCCTGGTCCACCCCCCGGAGCATTTCAACCTCATGGCACCTGCCACCCACCTTCATTCAAGTGCATGACGCTGCTCATGATTGTTCAGAGGGATTGAAGGAAAACATACGTAGGACCACTTACCAATCCACTTATCTGTTTTCGACCAGGAGAGGTCATCCTTGGTGCTGTCATAGTAGCCGATCTTCTTGTAGCTGCCACCTGGGCAGACAATAGGAGCGCCGTGGGGTGGGGAAGACTACTTCCGGCACTCCCAGCCTTCCACTTCCCTAAGGCAGCTTTCTGTGGTTGCAACCGATTCCCTTCACCCGCGCCCTGAAGAGACTTGGAAGGGCCTGAGCGGTCACGTGGATGAGCAACCTGACGTAAAGGCAGTGTAAAGGGTCCCACAAAACAATATCTGTATGTGGGAAGCCGCCATTCATCGCACAGCCCACCTCTCATAGCAAGATCTCTCTCCCTGTGGGTCCAGCTTTAAAGCGTTAAACATGTTTATCCTCCCTCTCGTGACAGAATCATGGCATCTGTTTTCCCAGTGGCTTCCACTTTCGTTTTATAAATTCCTCCCTTGTTGGTTGGCTTGGGTTCTAATTCCACAGATAAGTTGTACCTGCCTCTCAAAGTGCCGCCAAGTGCAACTCGGTCACTCCTAAGGTTCTATTCCAGACTGTCCTAGTTACCCTGCTTTCCCATCAAAGGCCGACTCGCGCCCCCTTCCCCATGGCCGCCGGCCATTCCCGCTCCTCCTGGTACAAAGAAGCTCTGAGAGAATGTGGGAGGTGGGAGCCAGGAAGAAACTTTTCACAGGGAGCCAAGGAGCAGCTCTCCCGGCCACGCTGAGCGGCTGAGCGGGGAGAGGTTGGAAAATTAACTCATGGGAGTTTTGCAAATACATAAGTGGGCCAAGCTATAAGAAAACACGACCTGGAAAAACCAAACTACACATACTAAAAAAAAAATTAAGAATGTTTACTTATGCCCTAGCCAGTTTGGCTCAGTGGATAGAGTATCAGCCTGCAGACCTAAGGGTCCTGGGTTCAAGTCCGGTCAAGGGCACATACCTTGGTGGCAAGCTCCTCCCCAGCCCAGGCCCTGGTCAGGGCTCGTGCAGGAGGCAACCAATCAGTGTGTTTCTCTCACACTGATGTGTCTCTGTCTTTCCCTCTCTCTTCCACTCGCCATAAAAAAAATAGAAAAATATCCTCAAGTGAGGATTAACAACAAAAAAGAATGTTTACTTATGTATGTAGCAAGAAAATTCTATAAGTTCCCTTTAAAAACAACAGGTTTCTGCCCTGGCCAGTCGCTCAGTGGTTAGGACATCGGCCCTTGGACCAAAGGTTCATGGGTTTGATTTCTGGTTCAATGGAGGCGTGCAGGAGGCAACCAATCAATGTTTGACCCTCACATCGCTGTCTCTCTCTCTCTCGCTCTCTTTCTCTCTCTAAAAACCAATTTTAAAAATATGCTCATGAAATTAACTCTGAAAAAAAAAAATAGCAGGTTTCCTAGATTCAGCTTTCCTTGAGTCCATGGGTATGCAAATGACAGGTCAACTTCTCACCCCAAGCCACCAAAGGGAAACTCCTGAAATCAGAACAGAAGCCGACCGGAAACAGCGCACACCCCCTGAAGGACACGACCACTGCAGCTCAGAGACACCCACCCACACACGAGCTGCTTTCACTATTACTGTTACTAGTGTTAGTTAAAAGCTTGACGGACAGTTAAAAGAGAAGGTAGAGAGGCACCGAGGCCATCTTGTGATGTCTCCTGGTTTCCTAGCCCAGCCCACCTGCCCCTCGCTTCCCCACCCCCGCCCCCAGGCTCACCCTGGAGCTGCTCAATAAGCGTCCATGCCATCCGAGAGCCGCTGGCATCAAACACCACGTGGCCCTGAGGGAGAGGAACAGGCACAAGGGGGATAAAAGCAAGTGTGAGAGATCTCAGGACTCACGCTTTGAATCCTGGTGTTTTTGAAGCTAATGGAGGTTCTGAATGAATTCTATTTATGGCATTTGCCTGCATATAGGACATACCCCAGATAACCATACCCTGGATTTCAGAAACATTATTCTTTTGAGAAGCTTCACCATGAGATCTGGATGGAAGAATCCCCACAGAGCACCAGGAGCCTGGCTTCTGGGTGTGGGGCCTGAGCAGGTCACTGAGTGCCTGGGTGGTTTCCCCACTTTAATGGAATAAGCAAATGACCTCTTTCCTCTTTCAAAGCCCTATAGTTCTGATCTGACAGACATATCTGGGCTGAAAGGAATGAGGAGAGGGCTGAAGCAATGGGACGGCTTTCCCCTTCTAGTCTCAGGTGGGTTTGGGGTCCCTACTCCTTGGACTGAGACCAGCTGCTGCAGGGAGGCAGCTGAGAGGAGGCGTTTCCAGAGGGGCTCCCAGGAGCACGTGTGTGGAGGGGCCACTGGCACTCACGGAGACGCCCTCGAAGGACGAGGAGTTCATCGCCCGGTAGATCTGGTCGGTGATGGTCTGGTTGTTGTAGTTGAAGTCTTCCAGGCGCACGCCCGCGTGGCCACCCCCTCCCGAGGTCTTGTTCAGGGCCAGGGCCAAGGCCCAGATGGCATCGTAAGCCAGCGGGGCCTCCTGGAAGCCCCCCGTCTCCTCGGGGTGTCTTTTCAGTCTCTTGGTCAGTTTTTCCACAAATTCCTGGGATGTCTAGGGAGGAAGGGGTTGGAGGGTGGGAGGGCGGGGTAACACCGCTTCTGGTTCCCCCATCTCGACTTGAATAGATGGTTTACGTTCATGTTGTCAGGTCCAGCAAATGTACACATAAAACCTTGAGCTACACCCGTGTCTGTTTTACACCTGAAGCCACTAGACTAGAGCGGGGAGCAGCTGGGACCAACACCTTCATGTGCACAGCTGCTCAGAACTACACACACAGCTGACACCGCATGATAAATGGTGAAGGTTAGAACGTGGAGAGAAAAGCAAGAGAATGGTTGTGCTCTCAGCTCCAACCTTCCCAATAGAGCTCACCGGCCAAACAGCCCCGCCGATGCCCAAAGACCCAGCGGCGGTGGCACCACAGCTTCCTCACGCGGCCTGTCCCAGGGAGCCTTCTCAGGGCCGGACTCCTACCCCGCAGGCTTGCAGTTCACGGACTCGCAGACATCCCCTAAGCTTCAAGGTCTATTATTCAACCCCTACCCACACCCTTCCAGCCCTCTTTTTCTTGGAAATCTTCTTTTTCCAAGAAAGCTAAGTAACAGAATGACAGTTCCTTTACCTCTGTCGTGAAATGGGTCAGAGACCTGAGTTTCCATACCCGGCAGTCACTTAGCTAGATGACCAGAGGTGAATTCCCGGAAGGGTTTGGAGATGGCTCCCACATAAAGGAGAAAATCACACCTGCCCTTCCCTACCTCCTAAAACCACACCCAGTGGCGACTTCTCAGCAAGACACAGGTTAGACACGGGCACTGGATTAGATCTGAATATATTAACATACACTCACTCTAATGAGGAAATGAATGAAGAACAAATAAAAGTCTTCATTCCAGCCCTAACCGGTTTGGCTCAATGGATAGAGCATCGGCCTGCGGACTGAAGGGTCCCAGGTTCGATTCCGGTCAAGGGCATGTACCTTGGTTGCGGGCACATCCCCAGTAGGAGGTGCGCAGGAGGCAGCTGATGGATGTTTCTCTCTCATCGATGTTTCTAGCTCTCTATCCCTCTCCCTTCCTCTCTGTAAAAAATCAATAAAATATATTTTTAAAAAAAAGTCTTCATTCCCCATGCTGTGCCCACTTTTCTTTCTATTCAACTTTCTGGACACAAAGGAGTAGAAAACGCAAAGGCCAGGCAGTGTGGTGCAGTGGGAACAGCCTGGCTTTGCAGACAGATGGGCTGGCTCTCCTGCCCTTGAGGACAGGACCAGGCTCCACCCCTCTCTCCTTCCTCAGAACCCAGCACTGTGCCTCCCAGATAGATGTCCACTGGTGAGGGCACTGAAGATGCTCTGTATGATTTCACGAGGGGTGTGTGTGTGTGAAATACAGAATGCACAACTCCAAGAGTGAGCCCTCATAAAACTATGGACTTTGGGTGGAAATGATGTGTCAATGTAGGTGCATCAGTGACCACTCGGCATGCTGACAGCGAGGGCTCTGTGTGTGTGTGAGGGCAGGGACGTGTGGAAAATCTCTGCTCCTGCCACTTATCTTGCTGTGAACTTGAGCTGCTTTAAGAAATAAAGTCAGGCCCTAGCTGGTTTGGCTTGGGGGATAGAGCGTCGGCCTGCGGACTGAAGGGTCTTGGGTTTGAGTCCAGTCAAGGGCACATGTCCAGGTTTTGGGCTTGATCCCTAGTAGAGGACATGCAGGAGACAGCCAATCAATGATTCTCTCACATCTTTGATGTTTCTATCTCTCTCTCCCTCTCCCTTCCTCTTTGAAATCAATAAAAATATATTTTTTTTAAAAAAGATATTGCTCAGTGAATAGCTTTAAAAGAAAAACAAAGTATTTGTTGCCCAGCTGGTGTGGCTCAGTGGTTGAGCATCGACCTGTGAACCAGGAGGTCAGGGTTCGATTACTGGTCAGGGCACATGCCCTGGTTGTGGGCTCGATCCCCAGTAGGGGACGTGCAACAGGCAGCCAATCAATGATTCTCTGTCATAGTTGATG
This sequence comes from Myotis lucifugus, assembly GCF_000147115.1. Lineage (NCBI taxonomy): Eukaryota > Metazoa > Chordata > Mammalia > Chiroptera > Vespertilionidae > Myotis > Myotis lucifugus. The sequence goes on along the minus strand of NW_005872637.1, from coordinate 6,799 downwards.
TTTCTCTCTCTCCCTCTCCCTTCCACTCTGAAATCAATAAAAATATTTTTTAAAAAACTATAAAAAAATAATACCTAAAACTAAAAGCTCAATTTTCCTCACTCCCTAACACTTCCCAGCACATAAGATTAAATCCTTAAAATCACCTTAGACTCCTTCAAATCACCAAATTTCTTAATTCTTTTGTTGAAATGTGTCATTAATACCATGCCTTCCTACACAGAGCACTGTTAATAGTAACAACAATAGCTAACGTTTACATTGTCTGTTACAGGCACCTTCCTAAGGTCCATGTGTCACTCACTTCGCCTTTAAATGAGGTGTATGGCCCTTTCAGAAAAAAGGAAACCGGCACAGGGAAGTCCAGCTGCCTGAAGGTGCGCGGCTAGTGCCTAGTGCGAGGCAGCAGGACCCACAGCCGGGCTGCGCCGAGTCCGAGCCCTGTGCTGCCCGGGCGCCCAGGCCTCGCAGAGCGCCGCTGAGAGGACGGCAGCGGCTGAGGCTTTTAAAAATAATTGTAATTGATTTTTTAGAGCGAGTGAGAGAGAGAAACATCAATTGCTGTTCCACTTATACATGCATCCTTGGAATGCTTCTTCATGTGCCCTGACCGGAGATGAAACCACAGCCTTACATATCAGGACAAGCCCCAACCTGGGCCACCGGGCAGGCCGCTGGGCCTCCCGAGTGTCCTCCCGCCTCCAGGTCTATCCAATCTGCAGTTCAAAGTAATCACTATGTCAGAAAGTCACCCCAACAGGCAGGGACTCCCCCGCTCTGCATGCTGCGCCCCTGCCCAAGCCCCGCCCTCCTCGCCCCCCCCCCCCCCCCCCCACTGGCTCGGCCGCTGCTGGCACCCCTGAGCCCACATAACTAGTTACCAGAAACAGCGCCTCTTGGGCCAGCAAAGGTATGGCTGCCACTTTTCAAATAAAAATGTTACTAGGCAGCTCAAGGAAAACAGAACAAAAGTTCCATAACGCATAGAAATTAGTGAAGTAACCAAGTGCAAATTTATGAAACTAATTTTCTAACAGCCCTGTCTGGCAGTTTCTATATGTAAGAGTGGATGCTCAACAGTGACCTAAAATGTATATAATGAGATAAGTTTTATTTTGTATTTTCTCCAGGTCTGATGGCACCTCTATCGCTGTCAGAATTTACTCATTTAGCCCCAGCCGCTTTGGCTCAGTGGATAGAGCCTCCACCCACAGATTGAAGGGTCCCGGGTTCAATTTCTGTCAAGGGCGTGAACCGCAGTTGCAGGCTCGATCCCCGGCCCGGGTCAGGGTGGGTGAGGGAGACAACCAATCAATGTGTCTCTCTCACATCGATGTTTCTCTCTCTGTGTCTCTCCACCTCCCTTCCACTCTCTCTAAAAACCAATGGAAAAATATCCTCAGGTGAGGGTTAACAACAACAACAAATTTACTCATTTTACTCACAATCTTGCTCCCACCACCTACTTGCCCCTCTAGCCCAGAGCCATCACCGTTCTCCAGAACCGCTCTCACCCACTGCGCACGGCCGGCTCCTAAGCCAGGGCTTCTCGTGTCCGCACGACTGGCCTTTGCAGCAGGATAGCTCTTTGTTGCAGGGGACTGTCTGGTACAGGGTAGGAGGTTTTGGAAGCATCCCTGGCTTGTCCACTAGACAGCAGTTGTGACAACCAAAATCACCCCTCGATATTGCAACTTCTGGTTGAAAACCACTGCTCTAACCAATGGTCCTCAAAATACGTCCCCAAGCCAGAAGCATCAACATCCCCGGGAATTTGTCAGAGATGTAAATCTGGCGGCCTACCCAGACCTCCGGAATAGGAACTTCCAAGGGAAGAGGCCAGTAACCTGCACGCTAACCAATTTCCAGGTGGTTCTGGAAGCTCGTTTCAGAACTATTCACCTAGATTCAAGGCTACCAACTCGGCTCCTTTTCTAAGTCGCCGTGACTCTGGGTCCCAAAGACCGACCCTTGCTTCTGATCCACCTGCCTTGGTCCGTTTAACTCGCCTAGAATCTCTTCCCTAGTTAGGTGTGACGGCTGCTTCTCCCCTGGTGCTGCAGGCTGCGGAGCAGGCCTGGTGTCACTAGAGCCCTGGGAGCTCGAAGGCAGGCAGCATCTTTCTCTAGTGACCAAGAGAAAGAAGACCTCCATCCAATGGACAACTCACTGGTCAAGTGACCTTTCAGAATTTTTCCAGGGAACTTTTCAACCAAGACGCCTTACACAGAGAATCCCTCAGACTGTCCCAGGACAGTGTCCATAAGCAGAGTCCACACGACAACTGGCCCTTCAGCACAATCCATGGCCAGAATAAACTTCTCAAATCTTCTTTCGCTCTCACTCAAAACGAGTGTTAGCCAATCAAAGTAGGAATTTTTTAGTCAGACTTCCTGGTTCCCTGGAAGGTGATGGGGACACGGGTTTGGAGCGAGCCTGCCCACCAAGTTATATGACCTGAGACAAGTACGTCACTACCCTCTCTGAGCCTCAGCTTCTTGGCCTATAAAATGGAAACGAAAAACTAACATCAGAGTACTGCTGTGAGGATCACTAAAATTATGTATCAAGCTCCTGGTTTACTACACAAAAGCAATTACTACCAGAACTTTGTTTTAATGAGATATTTGGGGGCTTTATAACCATTAACTCACCCTCAGCTTGCTGCCCAAAGCAGGCATTCCAGACCTAGGACCGCCCTGGGCACAATAAGCAGACACTTAGGTAGTCCTATCCAGCTCACCCAAGACTCTGTATTCCTTACGCTGTAGTGCCTTGCCCTGGCTGGTGTGGCTCAGTGGATAGAGCGTTGGCCTGCGGACTGAAGGATCCCGGGTTCGATTCCAGTCAAGGGCACATGCCTGGAATCCCCAGTAAGGGGTGTGCAGGAGGCAGCTGATCAATGATTCCCTCTCATCATTGATGTTTCCATCTCTCTCTCCCCCTCTCCCTTCCTTTCTGAAATAAAATTAAAAAAAAAAAAAATAAAGATGTAGTGCCTCTTGCCCTCACACCCTCACCTGTGGCCCTCACCTGCAGGGTTGGGGCTAAATGACTTCAAAAGTCCCCTTTGCACCTGCAATTCTAGGAGGATTATCCAGAGCAGCACCAGGAGCACTGATGATTGAGCACCAGCTGGAAAAAGCTTTGAAGTCACCAAGAAAATAAACTATATTCCCGCCCAGAACGGTGCTCCTTAGAGGTGTGCTTGCGTGTGCAGCACCTGTTATTATTAACACCTCTCCCTCATCTCACTTCTTGCCAACAACTCCTCGTTTCCATGGTAACAGCCCTTCCACTCATCAGACCACCCTCATCACACCACCCCACTGCCTCTCTTTCTTGCCCAAGGAAGTCAGAGCAGAAGTGGAATCCAGGGGAAACGATACAAACAAGTTCAAGGTGGGCACAGGCCCCCTGCGCCCCTGTACCTCCAAACTCCACACCTGCTCCCCTCCCCTTCAAGGCTCCCTCAGTGCTCCCCACCTGCCCAGGTCCGGCCGCTCAGTCCCCACGCTCTCACCATGTTGGAAATGCTGCGGGTGTTGGCAGGGTTCAGCATGACAATCTCAGTGGTGATGTGGCCCTCCACCGCCTCGGTCATCTCGTCCACGGTGCAGTTGATGGACGGGTCATAGGTCTTGAACCAGTTGTCCGCGTACCAGCCAATGAGGAACCACACGTACTTCTTCCCGAAGAGCCGCTCCTTGTACACCTGGATGCAGAGGAGGAGGGCTGGGTCTGTCACTGTTTTCTGGTCCTATCTCTTTGTCACTATCCAGCCTCTGGGGAATCAGAGACGGGCCGAGAAATCTACAGGTTTGGGGCGGGGAGTAGGAGAGGCTCGCCTCCTCCTCCTAAGCTCCTCCCAGTCTCTGTTTTCAAGTGGCCTCTCCCAGCCCGTAGGAAAGACTGGAGCTACAGACCCCCCAGAAACACGAAGTGGTGGAAAAATGAGATCTGGAGAGTGTCATGCGTGTGAGAAGCCAAAGATGGAGTCAGAGCCAACCGCCGGGGACATCATGTTAGCCATCACCTCAGACCATCTGCTGTCAACTTCAGCAGAGCCCGCCCAGGCCAGAGCCCGCCCAGGCCCTCCCTCTCCAGGCTCCAACTCCACCTCACAGAACACTTTGCGGGCTTCAGTCTCATAGAAAAGTCCCACGATGATGCGGGCGTCCTGGCGCTGCAGGAAGGAGGGAGACACAGAGTCCTGAGCGGGTGAATGTCACCTGGAGCGTGGAGACCAGCTTCCAGGAGAGGCTCCCGTCTCACAGAACCGAGGCGAGGTGCCTGACGGAGGCGTCAGCCAAGGCCAGGGGGCGCCCATTGCAATCTCTACGTGCATCCAATCCACATGCTGGGCACCTTAGGCTCACACACGTCAATGTCCGCTACATCTCAATGTCAAAACAAAAACCCAACATCCCCCCACCTGGTTCTTCTCACCAACCCAAACTGTGCCCCCGGCCATTCTCGGCCACCCCACCTTCAGGTTCTTGACGGGCACAGCTGGGTCTGAGAAGAAACTCTGGCGGAAAGTAATCTCAATCCCAGCCTCCTTCACGCGCTCCTCCAGATCATCCAGAGTCTTCGGCAGGAATGAGAACAGAAACACAGGTGCACAGCAGGTGAAGACCAGAGATCTGGCTGGGATCGCACACCCCACAGGGAACGGCAGTGTGACCCTTCCCCCGCCAACATCCTCTGCCCTGGGCGGGAGTGGTCAGAGGACGGCCCCTGGAGTCTCAGGAGGGAGCCCCCCTGCACCTCTGTGTCCGACAAATCACCCCACTCAGCCCTCTCACCACTGACAGCAAACATGGGGGAAGGAAACAGGAGCCATAAAAGACAAGGCAGGGCCTGGATAGACGGGACGATGTCAACCTCACGAGGCACGTGAGCAGACAGTCAAAGGACAGAAAGGAGTGTCCTGAATCACTAAGAGATGGGGGGGCGGGGGGGGGGAAGAGCCATGAAAGGGCGAGTAAAGAGAGGATTCAAAGAACATAACAAAGGAGAAGAAACCGACTGTCTTCTCTCCCTCAGAGCTCCCCTCCCCTCCACCTGGCCTCGTCAGCACCCCTGGGTCAGCTACCTGACCCTTGTTCATACTTCTCTCTCTGTCCCTGTCTCCTCTTTCTCTCCCTCTCTCTGTCTTTGTCTCCATCTTTCTCTCCCTCCCTCTCCCTCGCTGTGCCTGTGCCATCTTCATAGCTCCACCCTCTGCTCCCATTCACACACACACACACCAGCCCTTGGAGTGCGCGGACCCTGCTGCCTCCCAGGGTTCCTACCACACATGTTCTCCCTTATTATGTCCCGACTTTGGAGTGAACCTACTTTGGTAGAACGGGGTCACTTGGGGACTACCCGCCTGGGGAACAAGGCATCAAAGGGGGGAGCCCTAAAACCACAAAGTTGAAGGATCCTGAAAATTCAAGGTGCTCATTCCTCTGGCATAGAAAGTACATGCATTCGACCCCCGGGGATGTGTTCTCTTGTGCTAAAGAATCCAGGTCTCTCCCAGAATGAGTCCCAGGTCACCCCTTTCCACGTGGAGCTGGAGCTGGAGCGGGCGCCCGCTGCCCAGTCCCCTCACCGACGTGAAGACTTCAGTGGTCTGCTGGATGGTGGCGATCTTCTTCCAGCCCCACTTCTCAAAAAGTTTCACACGGGTGGGATTGTGCAAGGTGGCTGACGGGTGAGTTCGAAAGAACGTAGGGAAGCGCTGCCGGTTCGACAGGGCTGGTGAGCTGGAGCCATAGGAAAGCTACGAGGGACAGGAATAGGGCGACAGGGACGTCATCCATGGGCTCCGCCAACAGCTGCCCAGAGCGTCTCCAACCCTGCCCACGCTCTCCAAGCACCTCTGCCTCCGCCCTAGGAACGCCATGGTCAAAGGCCTGCACACCCTCACCGTCTGACGCCAGCGCCTTCTAGTGGCTGCGGAGGGTCGGGTCTGGTGCTAGGAGGCCGATTAGTTCAGGTCTGCAAAGGGCTCTGAATCTTGGAAGCCATCCTCTCAAATACACCCAAAAAAATGGCTGGCCTTCTGACCCGACCCCACTCACCACAATGAGATTCCACATCCTGGCGGCCTCCGCCACCAGCGTGGAGACGGAGCTGCAGCCCGGCATGAGGATGATCTTGATGGGGTCGTTGTAGAGCAGCTCGTACAGGTACTTGGTGGCCTGGCCTGGGTCACACTAAATGGGGGAGACCGTGAGGGTTGGCTCCCTCGCCTCCTCCCATCCCTGTAACTCCTACTCCATTTTCCCCCAAAACCGAGTTACTTCCCCCAACTACCCACCCCTCTGCTGAAACCCTTTTGTCATTATTGCCATGTTCTTCTCCCTCTGAGCGTAGTCTCCTATCTTCTCGGTTTCCCTCACCCGTTAAATAGCTGCCTTCCAGCGGCTGCTTACCCGTACCCTCTCCTCCACCTGCAGTACCATGTCCATACCCCTTCCCTCCTTCAGCTCACCCAGACCCTGGCCACCTTCCCTCCTGCTTCCTACCACGTTTCTACGCTCCAAACACCTCCGGGTAGAAGAGTCCGAAGGAATAGGAATAAACTCTCCCCGAGTCCCAGGCGGCCTCCTCAAAGCCATGTTATGAAAATCCCTCCCTCACATCTGCAAACTCCCTCTCTCCACCTTCCTTTTTCCTCCCTCTTCTCTCACTGGGCTAGTGACACACAGAGCAGAAGCAGGCGCTGGGGGCCAGCTCAGCATCCAGCCCTCCTGCTGGGCCTGACCTTTCATGGGTCCATTAGAAAAAGAGACACTCAGGGGCC
>NW_005872636.1:47084-52831 GCF_000147115.1 Myotis lucifugus | reverse complement strand
CAAGGGCACAGGCCGGGTTGCGGGCTCGATCCCCAGTAGGGGGTGTGCAGGAGGCAGCTGATCCATGATTCTCTCTCATCACCAATGTTTCTCTCTTCTCTCTCTCTCTCTCTCTCTCTCTCCCTCCCTCCCTCCCTCTCTCTCTCTCTCCCTTCCTCTCTGAAATCAATTTTAAAAATATTTTTTAAAAAGAGAGAGAGGATAGGAGCCTGGCCAGTGTTGCTCACTGGTTAGAGTATCGACCCACGCACCAAAGGGTCGGTCGGAGGTTGGATTTCCAGTCAAGGGCACGTACCTGGGTTGCAGGTTCAATCCCTGGCCCCGGTTGGGGTGCGTATGGCAGGCAACCAATCAATGTGTCTCTCTCACATCGATGTTTCTCTCTCTCCCTCCGTTCTGCCACACTCTAAAAATCAATGGAAAATCAAAAAACTAACAATGGAACTCCCATTTGACCCAGTGATCCCACTTCTAGGAATATATCCCAAGAAACTAGAAACACCAATTAGAAAGGATATATGCACCCCTATGTTCATAGCAGCTCAATTTACAATAGCTAAGATTTGGAAACAGCCTAAGTGCCCATCAGCAGATGAGTGGATTAGAAAACTGTGATACATCTACACAATGGAATACTACGCGGCGATAAAAAAGAAGGAGTTCTTACCATTTGCAACAGCATGGATGGAGCTGGAGAGCATTATGCTAAGCAAAATAAGTCAGTTGGAGAAAGATAAATACCACATGATCTCACTCATTTGTGGAATATAATGAACAACATAAACTGATGAACAAAAACAGATCCAGAGGCAGAGAAGCATCGATCAGACCGTCAAACCTCAGAGGGAAGGTAGGGAAGTATGGGGGTAAGGGGAAGAGATCAACCAAAGGACTTGTATGCAAGCATATAGGCCTAACCAATGGACACAGACAACAGGGGGGTGAGGGCATGAGGGGGGGGATGGGGGTAATGTGGGGATAAGGACACATATGTAATAACTTAATCAATAAAAATTTTTTTAAAAAATAAAGATCAATGGAAAAATATCCTTGGGTGAGGATTAACAAAAAATAAAAAGAAAGAAAGAGAATAGGGGGCACAGGCAGACGGGCTCTTGGGGAGTCCCACAGGCACCAACACCAGCTCCTCCTAGGCCAGCTTCAGGCTCCCCACTCTCAGGGCCACAGGGGTCCCCCATGACACAAGTCTGGTGCACTTCCCACTAGAAAGCCCCTGCCCCAGGGTAAGTGAAACTGTCTTCCAGTCACACCCGACTATACACGTGCCAAGCTCACCACGCCTCTTTCCACACTGTCTACCTGGAGAACTCCTACTCATCCTGCAAAACTCCAGACTAGATGCCCCTTCCCCTGAAAAGTCTCACAGGGTTGCTGTGAGACCCCAAGAAGAACATACATGTGTAAGCACATGGGCACGGTCCCAATGCGAGGAGTACCAGGCTCACGGCTGTCCTTATTATTGGAAAGAGGTCATAGCCAAGGGCACGAGGTGAGTGGGAAGTGGTGCTGGGACGGGAGTCAGCAGGAAGGTTCTCTCGCTCAGGACTGAAGCCCAGCCTCGGCAGATGGTAGAATTCTCGAAGAGGAGAGGAGGAAATGAGAGGGAGCGTCAGTCGTGCATTAGTTTAAATATGGCTGCAAGTCCCTGGTCCTCCTGCCACTGAGAGGCAGGGTGTGTGGGGAGGCAACCGATCCACGTGCCCTCCCCTCTCGAATCTGGGCAGGTTTGTGACCACGGCAACCGACTGAGTGTGACCGCAGTGCCGCTGGGCACCTTCCAAGGCGGAGTTGTCAAAGGCCACACAGCCTCTGCCCTGGAGTCCTGAGTCACCGGGCAAGAAGGAAGTTCAGGTTCCCTGAGGCCTCCATGTTGTGAGGAAGCCCAAGCGGCGTGGAGAGGCCACGTGGAGAGGCCACGTGGAGAGGCCACTTGGAGGCACGCTGGTTAGCAGTTCTAGCCTTTGAGTCAGCCCGGCCCAGGCTCCAGACAGGAGCAAGAAGAAGCCGTCTCAGAGGTGGCTCCGCCAGCTTAGGGCGCCAGCCCAGCCGTGGCTGTGGCCGTGGCCGTGGCTGTAGCCGTGGCCCCAGGTGAGGCATCAGCCACCGCAGAGCACCTGGCCACTGCACCGGTGAGCAGAGCGACAGGACGGCAGGTTTACCTCCCCGTTTGGGCAGTTTGCTCAGCACTTGCTCCTGAGAACAAGTGAGGAGCTCAGAGCTGCTCCGCCCTTCGTGGCCCCGTGAAGCAAGAGGACCCCAACCTGGAATTCATCCCGAGGCCGGATTCTCTTGGTGCCTGGGCTGCCAGGCAGCCAGTGCTGGGGAGGGCTCTGCGCAGCCTCATTCACAGAGCTGTTCCCGGGGCACTCCTCACACTTAAGAGGTCTCCCCTCCTCAGAACTCCCATGGGCCTTTGCAGCTGGAAATTACCCTGGTTCTGTGTGGCAGGCCGTCCCCTGTGCCTCAGTCTCCCTGCCCACGGGATCGTGCACCGACGCATCCTGTCTGTGGTCTCTGGGGGCTCCTGACCTGCCCGACGGGGGAGTCATTTCCTCTGTGTGGGGCTCCCCACCTCCTCTGGCCACAGGACTCCGCCTCCCAGGACTGTAATCTCACTGCCATGCGCTCAGCACCCGGCACTGGCCTCGCCCAGAGGATGGGCAGGTGGACGCCGCTGGTGTCTGCTGAAGGAATGAATGAATGAGTCGGTGAACTCTTGTGCTCATTCATTCAGTCAATTAAGTTCACACTCATACAAGGGTTCCCTTACAGCAACTCCGGGAGTCTCCCCCTGCATGTCTCACGTGATGGGGAGCTCACCACCTCTCAAGCTGGCCTGTTTCATGGTGGGGCGGCAGCCAGCAGAGAGCCTTTCCTCGAGTGGCCTTCTCCCTGGCCCAGGGAGGGGGGTGGAGAGGAGGAGGGGGGTGTCTGAAGGAGGGAGGGGCCCTCGTTCCCGTGGCCCTCAGGGGCTGCATCTGGCGAGGGCTGGGGGCAGGTGAGGTGCCGCTGAGATCCCAGGGTGGGGAGGGTGGGGAGGGCTGTCGCCCAGGGCCTAGCAGGGGCAGGGCCAGCGCACCAGGAGGCCTGCGGAGACAAAAGCCCTGGGCAGAGAGGAGAGCGGGCGGGGCAGTGGTCTGTGCTGCCTCCATGGCTCCCAGGCTCTGCCTGCCCCGCCTGGCCTGGGAAGAAGCTGGGCCTTGAGTGAGCGGGGCCGGGGCCGCCCGCGGGACAAAGGCGGCTGTTCAGGCGCTCATGGCAGCCAACGGGCCGCCTGGCGGAACATCGGTTTAGACTCGGCCAGGGGGCTGCGCGGCCAGGCCCCAAGCCCGTGGATGGGGCCCCAGGAACTGGTGGGGGAGGAAGGGGAGGGTGGCCGGGCTGGCTCCACCCTCAGCTCTGCACTCGGCCAACAGCTCCCTGGCCGGCCCCTGGGAGGGGGGGGCGGGCAGCAGGGGCTCCTGGTAAAGCTGGGCTTTCTCTCTCCAGCTCGGGGTGAGTCACATGCCAGATGGGCCTCCTCGCCCAGGGGCACCGGGAGTGACCAGACCCAGGCCCACGGGTCCAGCTGTTCTTGCTCCTCAGGACAGAGGCTGAGCCAGCCCCTGGGCGGTGGGCGGGAGGCTGCCCCCCCCCCCGCCCCCCCGCGCTGCTCAGAGCTGCCTGTGGGCCCAGCACTGGCCGGGGTCCCCGCCCCGCGCCCTCCAGTGGACTCGCTGAGGACACATGCGGTATCGCTGTCCCTCCCGCCAGCCTCTCCGCCTCCTGGGATTTCCGCCCAAACCAGCCGCGCTCCGGAACCCATGCTTCATGGCGGCTTCCGGGGTCCCAGAGGGGAGCTCCCAGAGGGGTGCCTGCGGGCAGCGCAGCCACAGGGCTCCTGCCTCCTGGAGCGCGGAGGCCGAGGAAGGGGGCGCCGTGATGTCCCGGGAGCTGGGACCTGGGCGGCCCTGAGGCCAGAGGAACAGGAAGGCGTAGATCAGTGATGGCGAACCTTTTGAGCTCGGCGTGTCAGCATTTTGAAAAACCCTAACTTAACTCTGGTGCCGTGTCACATATAGAAATTTTTTGATATTTGCAACCATAGTAAAACAAAGACTTATATTTTTGATATTTATTTTATATATTTAAATGCCATTTAACAAAGAAAAATCAACCAAAAAAATGAGTTTGCGTGTCACCTCTGACACGCGTGTCATAGGTTCGCCATCACTGGCGTAGACCGAGGGGCGCTGGGCTGCGGATAGGAAGTGGGGTTTGGGTTCCAGGAGGAGGGAGGGGCTCAGAGCAAAGCGTCTGCCCACACAGCAGCTCAGGCCTCCGGAGCCCCGAACCCCTCGTCTGTGTCTCCCCATGGGGCTGGGCCTCCTGCCACCCGGGTCTCGGCCCCCACAGCTGAGAAGGGGCTGCGGGCGCTGCTCCCCTGTGGGCCCCACCGCCCCTTCCCCTCGGGCCTTAGCACGGGGGGGCCCTGCCTCCAGCAGCTGCTGCGGGCAGCTCTGGGAGCAGGACGTCCCCTAGGGACAGGCCGGGGGCTCGGGAACTGGACGCCCAGAGCCGCTGAGCTGGGGGCGCCGGCCTCATACTCCGGTCTGCGACCATCACTGGATGTGGCCGGGCCAGAGAGGCCATGACCTGCAGCCAGGCCAGTCTCTGCAGGTTCTAACCCGAGGGGCCGAGAGCTGAGGGGGCCCAGCAGAGGGGCGGGAGGCTCCAGGAGCACAGGCAGGCTCTGTCCTGGGGCTCCGGCCTGTCCAGCTTGCCCCTGGGCGTCCTGCAGGCCCCGCCCACTCCGCCTACCCCCGAGCTCCCGCCTTCCCGGCTCCTCCTGCCTGGGCCTGGGTCTGGGTGAAGCTGCACCTCCTGGCCAGCCCCCCGCTCCCCTCCCTGTGGGCCTGACCCCACAGGCCAGCCTCCCTGCCTCAGCCAGAGCCACCATCTGAGCACAGTCCCTGCCCCAGTCACACCACACCCGCACCCGCACCCGCTGCTCACAGGGCCTGGAGCCCCGGCCCGGGCGCTCCACTCACCCCACCTCCGCCACCTAAACCCCTCCCCGCCCTTTCCCTCCGTCAGCCCTTCTCTGGGTCCGGGAGGCCTCCCCTGGCTGTCAGCCAACCCAGGGCTCTCAGCCTTTGACCCGCGTTGCTGCTGCAGCATCAGTTCGGCGGCAGCTGAGTCTGTCCCCTCTGGGTGGTGGCCCTGGCCGGGCACGGCCTGTGGCACAGCAGGCCCCCAGCGAACACGTGGAACGAATGAGCGAGTGATGAATAAATGGATGGATGTGTGAATGTGTAGATGAGAGACGAATGAGTGAATGAGTGAGTGAGTGACTGTGTGAGTGAGTAAATGAGAGAATTAGTGAATGTGTGAGTGACTGTGAGTGAGTGAGTGAGGGAGTGAGAGAGTGAACGATGTGTGAGTCAGGGCTGAGTGTGTGAAGGCGGCAGGGTGCCCCTGAGAAGCCTGCACCTTGAAGAAGGTAGAGGATTCCCTTCGGCGCCCGCCAGCCTGAGCCTGAGCTCGGAGGCCGTGGCGAAGCTCGGAAAGTGTCTTTGAACTTTGGGCGGAGGAAAGAGCCCCCCTTCCCTCAGACGGTGTGGCCTCGGGAACATTCCCCAGGGCAGGCCTGAGAGAATGCCCCTCCGAACCCCCCAGGAGCCTCCTGCTCCCCGGTGGCCACGCCTGCTGAGTCAGCCGCCACCTTGCCTCCTGGGGGCCCTGCC
>NW_005872636.1:45045-46984 GCF_000147115.1 Myotis lucifugus | reverse complement strand
CCCCGCTCGGCACCCTGGCGCCCCGGGCGCCACAGAGCTCTGTGTTGGAAGGGGCAGGCCTCAGAGCTCAGATGTCCTTCCAGCCGCTTTCCCACGGCGCTGCACCGCCCGTCAGATTGTCTCCCAGATAAATCATCGTCCAGGTGCTGGCGGGGAGGGGGCGTGGGGGGGTGAGAGGCGGTCCCCGGGCCTCAGGGCAAGTCGCTGCCTCACCCACCTGCTTCTCGGCGGCAGGCATTCCCTCACCTTCCTGCCACCAACCCCGCCGTGCCGGCGTCCACACCCTCCCTCCGCGCCCCACCTGCTCACCCAGGCCCTGCCCGCTCCCTGCCTCCCGGCCTCCCCCTCTCTCTGCGGCATCTGCTGCCGCTCCCTTCCCTCCAGCACCCAGCACGTTCACATCGCTCCTCTTCAGAGAAAAACACCCCGGACACCACACCCACCTCCAGTACCGCCCCCGCCCCCCTCCCACCGCCAAGTCCCTCCAGACAGGACAGCCCGTCACCCCTCCCCAGGCTTCCCAACCCACTTAGTGGGGTGCTGTCGCCACCCTCCACTGAAATGGCCCTTATCGGGGCCCACGATGAACCCCATCTTGCCGAAGCCAAGGCCGCCTCCGACTCCATCCCAGCGTGTGATGTGCCGATGCACCTCCTTCCGCAAGGGAAGCGCCGGGACCTGGGCTTCCCTCGTTGGGTGCTCCCAGCCTCGCTGGGCCCCCGCCTCGCTGGGTGCTCCTTTGTGCCGTGGCTGTCCTCCTACTTAACCTCAACCACTCCCAGACTTCAAAGACCAAACCCCCTGAGGATTCCCACGCCTATCTTCAGCCCTGCCCCAGCCCGAACCCCATGTCCCCCCAGGGTTATTGCAATGCCAGCTGCAGAGGGGAAGGAGGGGCCGAGGGCTTGTGGAGGGGACAGGGCTGAGTGGGCCACAGGGGCCCGGCCAGGAGCTCCCGAATGCCCGAAATGGTGGGTCCCACGTGGCGGCTGTCGGGTGGTGTCCACTCGTGGGCTGGCCTCCCTGCCTCCAGCCTGCGTGGTCCACTCATCTCCAGGGCAGAGGAACCCTGCGCACCCTCCTGGGACCTCAAACGCCTCCCCAGATGCCCTACCCCAGCCACCGGGACCCCGGTCCCTCTCCCACACGCCCTCCCGGCAGCCAGAGCGCCTTCTGGAGACACGGAGCCCCATCTGCCCCCGGCAAGCCCCCCGGCCAGCCCCCTGCCCCGATCCCCAGTCATGTCCGCGAGTCCAGGCCCGCGGAAACCGTGTGAGTGCAGAAGGAGAAATGGGTGTTTCCATTTTACTTCCTCCGGTTACTAATGGGGTGACTTCTCGGTTTAAAAACTTCACTCGTTTTTTATCAGGCGTTTGTCTTTGGGGATTTTTCCTTATACATAGGAGCTCCTTTTGTACTTACACGTCATCTACTCTGAATTCAGATTCTTGTAGAAAAATAACAGGTTTTGCAAGAGATTAGATCATAATTCTCATGCGCTTGGAAGACGAGGCCACGTACCATTTTACTTAACTCAGTGCTCAGGGCACCCGCATGATGCGACGCGACGCGAAAGCCGGTTCAAAGGAGAATCTGAAGGACAGACGTGTGTGGGCAGCAGGAAGGCGGACAGGAGTCTGCTGACCGGCGCAGAACTGGCGAATGCCCTGCAGGCAGCACGTGTCCTCCTGGGCTCTCTGTCCTCTAAGGCAGAACCCGATCATATGTCTGTTGTACAAAGTTCATTCGCGTTGCTATGGACAGGAAGCCTGGCCTTACAACCAGTTCTCTGTAGCTTAACCTCTCCCCTGACAGAGCTATCCCTTAAAAAAAAAACGTTCGTTCGTCCTCTCTGTAATATACGCTCCTCCTGACAGCTTCTGTAATTATAAGAAACGTACAGATTTAGAGTGTGTCTCTCTCTAGATGTCCATATCCT
>NW_005872636.1:41806-44346 GCF_000147115.1 Myotis lucifugus | reverse complement strand
AACATGCTGGGCATGCTTGCGCTGTCTGCAACGGAGTGGTTTCCATTGATATTGCGTTTTAACGATGTAGTGCTCTTACCTTTGACGTTTAACAGATCTCTCTTCTCTAGGCTATTTGGTAGTCTATTTGTTTTTTCCACTTGGTGCTGCCAGGGAAGTCTCTACCCCCCTACACTGTTATCCTCAGCCTTTTTTACAAATTTTTTCCTTTGGGTGGAAACTTCCTGCTGATTTGTCTTCAGGTTTACTCAGCCTTTCTTCTGTCATCCCCAGACATGGAGCCCATCCAGTGAACTTTTCAATTGTTGGTTACGGTCCTCTTCAGCTCTCGAATACCCATTTGTCCATAGAGATTCCCTGTCTGTGTACTCATGGAGACCATATTTTCATTGAACTCCTTTAACATATTTTCCTCTGAAAGCAATTTTCTTTAGTCCTTTGGCCACATTGACGGCGGCGGCTTTTGAAGTATGCAACTGCTCCGTCTGAAACCTGAGCCCACTCCGGGCTCATATCTGTCCACTTCCTGTGTGAGCAGCGTTCTGGTCTCTTTGATGGTCTAATGCTTTTTGTTTGAACGCTGGCTATTGAAGAGGACATTGTAGCAGCTCTGAAATCAGAGGCTGAGCCGAGGAAGACGAGCAGGAGCCAGAACAGACCAGGAGTCACGGCCATCGGCGGGGAGGGGACAGTCCCGGGATTCATCAGAGCTTTCATATCGCCATTTGCTCTGCCCGGAACGATTCTCCTCACCGTCCTCCTTCCTCATTCCTGCTCATCGAGCTGGACTTGGCTTCAGAAGCACCTCCTTAGGGAAGTCTCCCCAATAATCCCGGCCAGGCGAGGACCCCTCGTTAAACACATTTATAAGGACTTTCTACAGCTGCAGTGATTACACACTTGTTTGTATACTTTCCTCTTTCCTGTCTATCTCCCCGATGCCCCTGGGAGGGAGAGGAGAGCCAGGACGCGCCGTGTGGCTCCCACGTGCCTGGCACGCAGAGGAGCTCCGTAAATATTTGCTTAATGAGTGAACCTTGCCCACTCTGCCTCCAGGACACTTTGCCAATCTGTCACCAGGGTTCATCCCCTGAGCACCCATGGGTGCTTACAATCTTTACAAGTGCTTCCTTTCATCTCTCTATATGCCTTCCTGATCTAATAGGTTATCATGTCACCTTTGATGAATTTGCATCCTTTAAAACCTTTTCCACAGCCATATTGGACATGTGAGCTTTCTCTTCTGTAAGTTTCCTTTGCAAATATGTTGTCTTGTCATTTTGGGATTTTGGCATCTCGAGTCAGAACCACAGTTGGCCCTTGAATAATGTGGGGATTCGGGGCGCCAATCCCACACGCAATCGAAAACCCCTGTGTCACTTTCGACTCCCCTAAATGTCGCTGTCTCCATAGGGAATTGGTTCCAGGACTCCCCTACATGTAGCTGTCTCATGGCCTCCATGGGGAATTGGTTCCAGGACTCCCCTACATGTAGCTGTGTCATGGCCTCCATGGGGAATTGGTTCCAGGACTCCCCTACATGTAGCTGTGTCATGGCCTCCATGGGGAATTGGTTCCAGGACTCCCCTACATGTAGCTGTGTCATGGCCTCCATGGGGAATTGGTTCCAGGACTCCCCTACATGTAGCTGTGTCATGGCCTCCATGGGGAATTGGTTCCAGGACTCCCCTACATGTAGCTGTGTCATGGCCTCCATGGGGAATTGGTTCCAGGACTCCCCTACATGTAGCTGTCTCATGGCCTCCATGGGGAATTGGTTCCAGGACCCCGCGCAGATACCAAGACCCAGGGGTGCTCAAGTCCTCTACGTAACGGGACGCCGATCAGTGCTTCCAGTTGGCCCTTGGAGTCCATGGGCTCCCAACCACGGATCGAAGACAGAAGAGGTATTTATTGAAAAAAGTCCGCGTGTCACCGGGCCGTGCAGTTCAAACCCGCATTGTTCAGGGGCGACTGTATTTTCAGTTACATATTTCCCCCCTTGCCACTTGCCTTTCCACTCTGCTTCCCTGTTTCTCCCCGTGTGGAAATTTTTATTTGTATTTAGCACAAATCTCCCTTATTTTTTCATGGCCTCTGCTGTGGGTGTCGTCACTCGGGCAGACTTTTATTCGCCTCAAAAGCATGTAACTCTCTATATTTCCTCCAGGTGTATTCGCGGTTTCAGATTTTGCCTTACGATTCTGAATCCATCTCAAGTGTCCCCGGTTCAAGGAGAGGAACGCGGGGGCCAATGCGATGTCCTCGTCAGAATGGTGGCCGGCGTCTCCACCCCTGATTTAAAAAAACAAAGCAGCCGAAACCGGTTTGGCTCAGTAGATAGAGCGTCAGCCTGCGGACTGAGAGGTCCCGGGTTCGATTCCGGTCAAGGGCATGTACCTGGGTTGCGGGCACATCCCCGGTGGGGGATGTGCAAGAGGCAGCTGATCGATGTTTCTAACTCTCTCTATCTCTCTCCCTTCCTCTCTGTGAAAAATCAATAAAATATATTTTTTTTAAAAAAAACAAAGCTGTACACC
>NW_005872636.1:37332-39652 GCF_000147115.1 Myotis lucifugus | reverse complement strand
CCTCTCGCCACTCCTGAGGCGGTGGCTTCGGTGTCTGGGTTCAGTGGGTGCCAGGGGCGGCAGAACAACCCTGCCCAGCAAGTCCTGCCCGAATTCCACTGCTGGGTCTTGGAGGCTCAGGCCCCTTCTCTCCAGCTCCCAGCTCCCCCCCTCCCCCCACTTAAGCCGTGTGGGACCTCAGGCCTCGGGGACCAGAAGAAATAGGGACGAAAGGACAAAACCGACAGGGTTCCATCAGGGCACGACCGAGTGAGAGTGAGTGCAGGGTGAGCAGCCAGCAAATGCTGACATTTCCTGAGCACCTACTGCGTGCCAGGCACCATGTAGGGCTGCAATCTGACTTCACAGCGGAGGCCTGGGGAGGGGACACAGCCTGCCTAGGGGCCCAGGACCGTGAGGGGTGAGCCAGGGTCAAGCCCAGGCAGGCAGCTCCATGCTCGCTTCCACCGGGACCTGAGCAGACCACGCCCGGGACCAGAGCCGCTCGGCTTCCTTCCTCCCTCCTGCACCGGAGCCCCTGAGGCCTTGCCATCGCCCTCCGGCCAGCCTGGCAGCCCAGCCAGCGCCTGTCCCCTGTCCCCTCTGCCCCAGGGCCTGGGCCGCCAACGGAGCAGGAGGTCGGGACTGCCGCCAGCTGGTGGCCTCCCGGGCGATTGATTTCATAGCGGAGCCCCACCCATGCGGGGAGCTCAGCCAAACCGTCTCCCCTAACTGTCCCCCCACCCCGCCCGCCCCGGGATATCACCCAGCTCCTCCGCATGATCTGGGGGCGGGGACCCACCGAGTCCCAGGTGCTCACAGAGCCAGGATGGAAACTATGACGCCCTCCTTCCCCAGCGTGGGATCGCGTTTCCATTGCTAATTCCTGAGGAATCCGGTGAAGTAGTGGAAAGACCAGAAGGCGGGAGGCCCGGTTCTCTCCCTGGCCCTCGTCTAAGATGAGGGCCCCTGGGGCCGCAGGCTCCTCTTCGGTAGGTCAGCAGCCGAGGGCCATGATGCCCAGGGCCTGGGGGCCGGACTCACCCAGAGGCCCAGGAGGGTAGAGGGCGGCGGCGGCGGACCTCGGGGCTCACATCCTCTCTGAGTTCCGTCTGTTTTCAAAATGTGTCTTCGAAAGTGAAGACCAACCAACCATGGCCTAGCACTTCCATTTCAGAAACTTATTTCACTGTGAGTACAAAGAACTTGAGAACCAACGTGGCCCTCGCTCCCCCTGCCCCCAGCCACCCTCTGGGCGGCCAGGTCTGGTCCCTGGAGCAGCCAGATGTTGAGCGAGAGGATGGGGGGAGGCATGGGGGGGGGCGCCTTTGCTTGGCCGTTTCTTTCCCGTCCACACCCGGAGCTTTGGAGCATCACGTGGCCATTTTGCTAACAGAACTAGATCAACCCGTCTCCACGCCTTCCTCCAGAAAGCCGTCCCTGACCCCCACATCTCAGCCAGGAGCCCTGCCAGGCACCCCCAGCCTCCGGGCTGTGCTGGTGCTGAGAGTGGTGCCCTGCGCGCTGGCACCCAGCAGCCCTCGCTGTCCAGAGGCACAGGGAGGGACCTGGGAGGCGCCCTCACAGCAGCTACATGTGTGAGGGCAAGAGGGGCCCGCCAGCAACTCCTACTCAAGGCGGACAGCTCTTTACTCCCCCGCCCCCCCCCCCACCCTCCTGCCCTGCCCTCTCCCTCAGCCAGACCAGCTCCTGCATGTCATCTTTAGTTCGGTGGGTGCTTCCGGTCCAGCACCCCCGCCCCCACCCCGCCACCGTGAGGCAGAGAAGCAGGGCCATTGGCCTGAGGAAGGGCTTTGCCTGGAGTGATCTGTGCCCTGCGCCTGTTAGAAGGCTCCACGCCTGCACTGCTGTCCCTGGAGGGCTCCCTCTGCCAGGAGAGGCCCCTGTGTGTGTCCTACGAGCTCCCTCTGTCCTGAGGTGTCCCTCTGCCTGGAGTGCTCCGCAGTCCCCGCCTTCTGGGCCCTGCATCGCCTCCTCCTCTCCGGCTGCACTGTGCCCCCCCTGTGCCCCCCCCCCCCCCAGGATTTTTAACGGAAAAAATAAAATGAGGGTGGGGTAAGGGGCAAGTGGGACGAGCAAACAAAATAAGTGCCGGAGGGGGCAGAGGAGTAATCCGTTAGGGGTTGAAGTAACCGGTCCGACAAAAGGGAGGCTCGTAGGGGATGAAGGGATCTGATAAAAAGAAAAGAGACGTCCGGCCCGCAGAAATAATATGAAACCGTAGGCCAGTATGGAATTAAAAATGGTTTGCGGCGCTCTGCGGTAGCGATTGGAGTGTTCGGCAGTTTATCAAGAAGACAACGTGAATAGACGGATTAAG
>NW_005872636.1:35871-37156 GCF_000147115.1 Myotis lucifugus | reverse complement strand
TCCTGCTCTGAAATTAATAAAAATACATATTGTTTTAAACAGTGGTTCTGATTCATTTCTATGTGAGCAGATGGAAGAATCCTCAGCGATCCTCTCTCTAACCCCCACATTTAGCAGCTGGGGAAACTGAGGCCCAAGGAGGGAGGCTCTTGCCCAAGGTCACTCCCCTGAACCTCTTGCCCCTGCCCTGGGCCCTCTCTGTGGCAGAGCTGAGCTCCCAGCGCCTCGGTAGGAATGGGTGGTGTGTGCACCCCGCCCCCCCCTCCCCCCCGCACATAGGAGCGCACAGGGCCTCCCTCACACCGAGGACCCACCCCCATGCCCACGGCCACTGGAGCTGGGCAAGCAGGCGCCAGACCCCTTATCAGAGAAGGACACCGAGCCCCAGAAGCACCAGTGGCCGGTCACGCTCCGGCGGCGTCAGGGCCTGGACGCCTGACCGCGCTGGGGCTCTGCCTCCTATTTCCAATGTGTCCAGTTCAAGTTCACGGACAGTGCTGGAACCCCTGGGTCACGCGTGTGCTCTGGCCTGCACGTGGGCTTGCTGACTGCTGCTCTGGCCACTTAGGCACACAGTAAAGGCAGGATGAAGGGGAGGACGGGCCCTCTCACCTGCCCATGGTTTGGCCCGACACCACCTTTCTGGGCTCAATGTCACGGCTCGTAACTTAGCGAATGATGTGGGGGTGCCCCCCGTCCTTCCTCCTTGGGAGGCTGCAAGGAGACTCTGGGACTGACGGGGGCACGCAGGGACCAGCTCAGCCGAGGACAATACCAGCGGCCTGGGGAAGGGACCTGGGGGCCAGCGGCCTGGGGAAGGGAGCTGGGGACGGGGTCAGCGACCACAGGCGATGCCAGTGACAAAGGCAAGATGCCGCACCGAGCGACAAGGACGGTGCGGAGGCGCAGAGCCCGCGGGGAGCACGGGTTCTCTGGCTGCGGCTGTTACTAGGGCGACCTTCATCTTGTTACCGGCCATTTAGAGGATTTAATAAAATAAAGCGAATAAAGGGAAGACAGGGAGGCAGGCGGGGAGATCTCGGGGACGTGGCCGGGCCGCGGGGGGGGCGCGGCCTTCCCGTCCCGTGAGCCGCCCCCCGCCGTGCGCCGCGCCGGGGAGCCCGCATTTGGCATTCGCGCCGCCCCCCCGAGCTCGGCCCGCGCCCCCCCAGCCCTTGGCCGCGGGAAACGGTGCATATGTGGGCGGCGGCCCCCGGGGACCCGGGGGGGGCCTGATTTGGCCGGCGTTCCCGGTCCGAAGGGTTCAGGGCCCCGTGGTGGGAAG
>NW_005872636.1:21011-35379 GCF_000147115.1 Myotis lucifugus | reverse complement strand
TGAAGATGGCCAGCTTTCTATTTTTCCATGTCGGAGCCTTTAGAATAATTATGATTTCCTTTTTCAAAAGGATATTCTTAAAGCTACTTTTGGAGAAGGAAGACAGTCTGCAGACAAAGGCCGTTTCTCCCTGGGCCCCCGGTGGCATTAGACAGGACTCGCCGCGGCTCCTCTCTGTCGTTTCACCCAAACAGTGGCAGGCGTGGTGGCCACGGCCAGGCCTTCCCGGGTCGGGTCCCCTGCGAGGCGTCCCTTCCTCTGGGCATCAGCGTTCCCGACCCCGTTGGGCCATGTGGGTCTCCTGCCGGGTCCCCTGGCTCCATGGGGTCCTACACCGGAGGCTCCACCCGGGGTACCCGGTGACAGTGAACCCTGAGGAGCGCCCCCGGGCGTGGCCTGCAGCTGTGGCACAAGCCTGTAGGGCCACTAAGATGGGAGAGTGTTTGTGAGGACAGAGAGATGGGGACCAAGCACAGATGCCCTCCGTCCATCCGTCTGTCCCAGGGTGTGAGACAGGGCCGTGCAGATGTGCGGAGGGTGCATAAGGGCCTGGCCCTCCTGGCACAGGCCATCAGCTCCACCCCTGGAGGGGCGGGCAGGACGGGGCCTTTGTGGGAAGCGGCTGCACTGAACCCTGTGGAGAGTTCTAGAAGGACCTCGCCCCATCTTCCAAGGGCAGGTGGCCCCGGGACATTTTGCTCATTGGACTATAGGCCCCGTCGGAAATGAGCATGGAAACCTGTACCGGCCTCAGAGCTGCGAGGCGCTGGGAGGTCACTGAGGCCCAGAGAGGGAGGACTCTTGTCCAAGGTCACACAGCACGGCCACACCAGAAAGACAATTGCTCTCTCAGGTAACAGAAAGGTGGACACTGTTCTCGTTTTCGTTTGCTTTTTAATCCCTTTCCGTCAAGAAAGAATTTCATGTTCAGATGGTTGATGCTCGAAACTGGATGGTTCGAATTAACTCCCGACCAGCGCTCCTCTTCCTATCAGGGCTCGGCCGCTCGCTGTAACCAGGCTGGGCTGTGCTGTCCCGGCCCTGCTCTCCCAAACAGGATCTGACTTGACACTGGCAACAGGCCCTGGGCTGGGCTCCGCGGACACTGAAGACTCAAGTCCTTGCTCTCCGGAAACCAGCCCAGTGGGGCTCCAAGGCCAGGCTTGTCACCTGGGCTGGAAGGGCCAGGCACTGTAGGGGCGACTTGGCCTAGCCACAGGATCAATCCAGGAGAGCTTTCTGGAGGAGGTGGTAGGTGAGCTGAGCCTTGCTCAGGTGCTTGCTCAGTAGCATTAGCTGCTGCTGTTACAGGCAGTAGGGTAAGGGGAGGAGCTGGGGAGGGGGGCATTGTGGGCAGGAAGAACATCCCCTTCAGAGGGAACAGCATGTGGTTGCAGAAATGGGAGGCAGTGGTGGAGGAAGGCTGGGAGGTGGGGCTGCAGAGAGTAGCAGGGGACCCCCTCCCCCTGGGGTGGTGGAGCATCAGGGGTTTGAAGAAGGTGGGGCAGGCAGCAGTTAGGGGGGTGACTAACCAGGGGAGGGAGGAGAGCTGCTTGTGAGGATGGGGCCTTGGAGGGAAGTTGCCAGAACTTTGTGTCGCTAGTGTCCCTGGCGGCCTTGCTAGAAACCAAGATGGATGGATGTGGAGAGGGTGCCCAAGCCGGCCCCTGGTTTGGGGCTGAGCCCCTGTGTGACTCGGCCAAGAGCTGTGGCCACCGAGGGTCATACAAGACACCCTCTGCTGCGGTGTGTGTGGGGCCCCATGAGGGAGGCTTGCGGGGTGGGGGTCCTGGGGTGACTGCTCAATGCAGGAGTCCTGCTTCATAGAAATGTGACCCTACAGCAGTGCAACCGCCCGCCCTCCAAGCTGGGTGCAGAGCCGGGGCGGGGGGAGCGGCAGGGGGGCGAGCGGGGGGGGGCTGGTGGGAAGCTGGGGGGCCTTTCACACCCTGCCCCTGGGAAATGGGCCCAGCAGCCCTGACAGCACCAGCAGACAAACAGTGGAAGGTGCTCGAGGCTTCCAGGGGCAGGTAGGGGTCACCCTTCCCCAAGGGCAGGGGCCACGGGGCCGGGGCCATTGGCCCAGCAGAGCTCAGAGCCAGGCCTCCCTGCCCACGCTCCTTGGGGGTGCTGAGCAAAGGTGAAAACAGCGGCCCACGCCGGGGGGGACCCCCAGAGACAGCGGGGCCCAGGAGCAGCGGGCCCTGCATGCCAGGCCTCCTGCCAGGTAGCGCTAAGACACCTCCGTGTAAAAGCCACACACACACTCACGCTGCGGGGGCTGTAATGGTGCCCCTTCCTGGAGGGGCCGGTTGGTCATCTCGTCCAGCGCCTTCAGAAGCGATGCTCTGCCTTCTGTCACTCTCCTAGGGGCTCCTGTGGGAATTACTCGCGGGCAGGGGTGCTCACAGCCGCCCGTTCTCCTAGAAGCCAGCAAGAAGCGCTGGCAGAGGAGTCACAGAGCAGCCGAGCCGTGGATTCCCCTGCAGTTACTAGGAAGTAGGCTATGGAGCCCTAGCCGGTTTGTCTCAGTGGGTAGAGCCCTGGCCTATGGACTGAAGGGTCTCGGGTTTGATTCCGGTCAAGGGAACACACCTTGGTTGCAGGTTCCCTGGCCCTGGTTGGGGTGTGTGCAGGAGGCAACCACTCGATGTATCTCTCTCACATTGATGTTTCTCTCCCTCTCCTTTCCATTCTCTCTAAAAATCAATGGAAAAATATCCTCAGGTGAGAATTAACAAAACAAACTAACATAAAAAGGAGGCTATAGAGCCCTAGCCGGTTTTGCTGTACCTGGGTTGCAGGCTCCTCCCCGGCCCGGGGCCCTGGGCCCTAGTCGGGGTGTGCAGGAGGCAACCAATCGATGTGTTTCTCTCACATCGATGTTTCTCTCTGTCTTTCTCTCTCTCTTCTCCTCTCCCTAAAAATCAATGGGAAAATATCCTCGGGTAAGGATTAAAAAAAAAAAAAAGAGTAGGCTATAGAAAAATATTCACAGGCAGGGTGAGCTGTTCGTTGCATGTTAGCGAGAATGCAGATTATAGGCATGATGTAGGGCCACAGGATTTAAGGAAGTATTGCCGTACGAATATATCCCCGCATGTAACAATGAGTTGGGATTCTCTGTATTTTCTCATGGGTGCCTTTCTGCATTGGCAACATTGCTAACAATGAACGTGTATTATGTTTGCAATTAAGAAAAAGAGAGGTGTGTGTGTGTGTGTGTGTGTGTGTGTGTGTTTCAATGGCCCAGAAGACCAAGTTCAGATAAAAGACCAGTAGTGACTCACTGCTTCCTCAAAGCAGGGTTCTCTCTCGCAGCTTGGGAATTATTATGGAAAATACTGGATACATAAGACCTAGCCCAGCCCCCGTTTTCCCAGAGCAGGCCCCGCCCCCCAAGCGCTGTCCCTGATGGCCTGGGCAGGGTGTCCACCCCACCCCCCAGCTTGCTACATGGGCAGGCCTTGTCCCACCCAGGCATTTTTGGAACAGGCATCTAAGAAATCTTCCCCCCCCCCCACAGAAATGTCTTTTTGTGAGTGTGGCAAAATGTACATAACATAAAACTTACCATTTCAGCAGCATTAAATACATTTAAATACATTCTCATACTTGCCCTCATCACCGCTCTCCTCCCCAACTTTTCCATCATCTCAAACGAAACTCTGTCCCCATTAAACACGAGCTCCCACTCGCCCCTCCCTCCTGCCCCTGGCAGCCGCCATTCTGCTTTCTGTCTCCATGAATTTGAATTAAGCTAATCTAGGTACTTCATATAAGTGGGATCATGTGACATTCACCCTTTTGTGTCTGGCTTGTTTCACTGAGCACAATGTTTCCAGGATTCATCCATGTTGCAGCATGTACCAGAATTTCATTCCTTTAAAAAGACTGAATACTATTCCATTTTATGTATAAATACATTTTATGTTTATCTCCTCACCTGTCGATGGACATTTGAGCTGCTTCCACCTTTTGTCTATTGTGAATAATTCTACTATGAACATGGATGCATAAACTGTCTGTTAAAGTTCCTACCCTAGCTGGGTTGGTTCAGTGGATGGAGCATCGGCTTGGGGACTGAAGGGTCCCGGGTTTGATTCTGGTCAAGGGCACATGCCTGGGTTGTGGGCTCGATTCCCAGTGGGGGGCGTGCAGGAGGCAGCCGATCCATGATTCTCTCTCATCATTGATGTTTCTATCTCTCTCTCCCTTTCCCTTCCTCTCTGAAATCAATAAAACATACATTAAAAAAAAACAGTTTCTGCTTCTATTTCTTTTGGATACACAGCTCGGAGTGAAATTGTTGAGTCATATGATAATTCTATGTTTAATTTTCAAGGAACTGCTATGATGTCTCCACAGCAGCCGCACCATTTTCCATGCCCACTAGCAATGCATGAGGATTCCAATTACTTTACTTACTCACTAGTGCATAGTATTTTGTTTATTGTTAATAGTCTTCTTAATAGGTGGGAGGTGGTATTTCATGTTGGTTTTGATTTGCATTTCCCTAATGATGAATGATGTTGAGCATCTTTTCATGTGTTTATTGGCTATTTGTATATCATCTTTGGAGAAATGTCTATTGCCCACTTTTTAATTGGGTTTGTTAAGTTGTAGGAATCCTTTATATATTTTGCATATGATACTTTTAAAATATAGAGTATTCTTGGATCATATCATTTGTTAAAATATTTATTACTTTTTAAATCTGGAAAACATAAAAAAGAGGGGTACAAGAAGCATTCGTGATTATACTCTTTGACTCGGCAACTCCACACCTACGGACTCATAAGGCATTTTCACGAACACGCACAAAGATTCAGCTATAAGGATGCTCGTCATAAAAGAAGGATGGACAAGCTGGACACTGTGAACATCAATGTCCAATCATAGCAAATATGTTAAATAAAATATGGGCCAACCAACACAGGGCTGTGTGATATCACAGGGCGCTAGATGAGCACCCGGTGGCGTGGGAACATTTAGAATAGAGCCACGCATGAAAGGAGAACGTTGCCTAACAGCGTGTCCAGTACCATACCATTTTTGTTTCAAAGATCTGCATAATTGCGTGAAAAAGAAGGAAAAACCTATATAGATAAAAGAAAAAACAAAAAGACTCAAGGCCAGAGCCCATGCTGAGCTGTCGGCCTGGACTTGCTCTGAGATTCTGAAAGATTTCTCATTTCTATGTGTCCATTCCTAGGTTTTCCAAATTGTCTACTGCCTGGTTAGCTGGTTGGGAAGGAGGAGGAAATAAAATTACCAAACTTTAAAACATGACAGTTTAATGAAAATTTGAACTAGATTAAATTTAGCTCAAATATCTCCGGTTCGCGAGCAAAGGGCGGGAGGCCAGGAGGGCGGGGCAGGGAAACTGAAATCCACCGCGCGGGAGCCGAGCACCGAGGCCCCGCCCAGGCCCCGCCCAGGCCCGCAAGTCCCCGCTCCTGCACCGCCGCAGTGGTGCCTTCCAGAGGCTTCTGAGCCACCTGCGCGGAAGCCCCGCCTATGGCCGCGTAAGGCTCCGCTCAGGCCCCGCCCCCGGCACTGCGCCACGACGTCTGCACGGCCCGCCGCCCTGGCGATTGGACGCGGCCCCCAGCGCGTGGAGACCACGCCCCGATCCAAGCCACGCCCCTCGGGTGCGTTCGACCGGCCCACCCACGGCACCCCCGCGCGGGCTTCCGGAGCGGGCTTCGCAGAGGCCCCGCCCCCGGGCACGTAAGGCCCCGCAGGCTCCGCCCCCCGTCGCCACGCAGCGTCCACGCCGCCCGGCTTCCGGAGCGGGACGGAAGGGCGCGCGGCCTGCAAGGTCAAGGCTGCCGAGTGCTGCCGCAGAAGGGCGCGGCTACCCGGGGAGGTCCTGCGCGCACTTCCTCCGGTCCTCCTCGTTCCCGTCCCCCCCGCCCGCCCCCAGGTGCGCGGATCGCGGCGGCCGCAGTGGAGGCCTCACAGCCAGGGGGACAGAGATCAAAGAGGGGCGCCCTCCTCCCCTCCCCCCGGCCGCGTGCTGCTGGCCCGCTCCGCTCCGCGAGCAGGCGGGCGGATCCAAGCGCGCCTGCGGGACCGGCCCTCCCCAGCCGCTGCCCGGACGCAGCGCCCTTGGGCCGGACGCGAGGCTCCCGTTAGGCCTCATGTCCGCCGTCACCCACTCTGCAGGGAGGAGGCTGGGCCCAGCGAGGCTCCTCTGCCCCAGGCTCTGCCCCCAGTTCTGCTGGCTGGGCCTGGGGTCTGAGCGTGAGAACCGAAGCTGGAGTTAGTCCTGCTCCAAGGAAGTTTGAAGTCCCAGAAATCTCAATAGCAGCTGCCGTCCATTGAAAGTCAGGGCCAGGCAGGCCTGGGACGTGTGCCCTGTGTCATCTCATTACCCAGAGCAGCTCTGTGAAGGGCTGGTCATGCCAGTCACCTCATTTCTCAGGTGGGGGGCTGAGATCCTAGCCAGCTAGCTCGCCCCAGGCCGCCTGGGAGAAGGGGCACCGCCTGCACTTGGACCCACATCCCCAATGCTGCGGCTCAGCTTTCACGCTCAGTGCCAGCCTGGCTGCGTGGTAATCGTTTCCTTTCGGTGGGCACAGCTGGCCGCCAGCTCTGTTACTGGCCTTAGCTCATGCTGCTCCCTCCTCCGCAGAGCTAAACCCCTCTCCTCGCTGAAGGTGCCCAGCGCCCTGAGCTCTGCCCCTAGAAGCCTGGAGATCTGTGCCAGGCTAGCACCCACCTGCCTGTTGCACAGGGTCCCTTGGCTGCAGTGATGGGAAGAGAGACCCTCTGTGCAGCTTCTGACAAGGGGGAATAGTGGGTCATCCCAGGATGGCGGTGTGCTGGACCAAGTCGGCCATGCCGGTGACACCAGGCCAGGAAGTGTGCAAGTGAGCCCCCGGGATATCACACACAGACTCCGTGTTGAGCCAACCGAACCTCAGCCACACCGAGGCTCCCTGCCTCTCATCTGCACCCAGTGCCTCCCTGGGAGGCACCGAGGGGGCATCGAGGCTGTCCACGTGGCTTGCGAGGTTGGTATCTGAAGGTCAGGCGGTGCTGGATCTCGGCAGCAGGCAGGGCTGGAGGCCTCGGCCCGGGCCAGCTCGCGGCCTAGTGCGGCGTGCCCGCAACAGTTGACATTTTTCAGCCTCCACATGGACCTCGGAGAGGAAGCTGCACGTTTGCTTTTTTTTTTTTCTTGGCTCCATATAAAAGAACAAAGCCTGGGAGCTGGGTAGGCCCCTCTGTAAACAGAAAACACATGTTCCTGCGAGAAGGGGCTCTTCCTTTCCTGGTTTCTTCTCCCGCCGACAAAGGCCTCCTGGCTTGGAGAGCAGGCAGGCCTGCGACCCAGGGCTGAGAGGAGTTGATTCCTCGTAGCTCAGAGTCAGGGGAAAACACCGCCTTCTTAAATGGAGGAACAAGGGACTTCTAGGTCCGCCCAGCAGTGGGGTATGGTCCCAGGAAGGAGGCCCCTCAGGGACCTGGCAGGATTTGGGCAGGAGGGAGGGCGAGTCGGAACTGCTTTTGTCTTCCAAGCACTTGAGCTCTCCCTGTACTAGCTTCCTTGGGGCCTGCTGGCCACACGGAGGGCAGAGACCTCTAACTCAGAAGAGAGGCTGGGCCTGGTGTCTGCAAAGAGCAGGCACACTGAGATGGAGTGAGTGCCCACTGCTGTGTGATCTCAGGGAGTTTCTTAACCTCTCTGAGCCTTTGGTGTCCCATCTGTGAAAATGGGAATACCAGTATTTGCTTGTTGAGGATTAAGAAGGTGGTGGGTGTCGGCCTGTCAGACACACAGGAGCCGATGAATAAGTGAACGCAGTCCAACATTGGCTCGGTTTCCATGCTGAGCTGTTCTGCAGCCCAGAGGGACCCCTGCAAACACCCAGGCCTCCTAGACTCCAGGGAGCACCCCAGCCTCCCAGCCTCTCTGGGCTCCGGACAAGCGCCAGATTCAGCCACCCCGACTGGCTGCGACTCTTCTTTGAGAGCAGCCATCTCGGGACGGATCATCTTTTGTGTCCCCCAGCAGCCTGATCTCTGTCCTCGAGGGGAGATGTGGTTTGGGGAAATAACAAGACGTCCTTTGGGCCATGTCTACAGGGTCGGTGTGTGGCACCCCCTGTGGCTCCTGGCTCAGCTCCGAGGGGGTTTGGAGGGAGAATGTGGACCGGATCGTCCGAACCAGCCTCCGCTGGAGCTGGTGGGTGTGCGAGCCAGCGTGCTGTGCGTGTGTCTGAAAACACAGATGTAGTCACGCACGCCCAAGCTCGGCGGATGAACCAAAGAAAGCCAGGCTAATGAACACGAGGCTGCTTTTCTGCTCTCGGCCCACAACTGGATTCTTTCATGGAAATCCTTGTGGGGAAAGCACGAGCGTTTCTGACGCGGGCAGACTCGGGAGAGGGAGGCAGGAAGCTGACCTGGGAGAGTGTGGGACTGAGATGGGGATTCCTCCTCCGGGTCCCTCGCCAGCTGTGTGGCCCCTGGGTGGGCCCTTCTGCCTCGGTGTCCCCGTCTTAAAAGGGGGGGGGGTCTCAATGCCTGTCCTTAATAGGAGAAGCAAATACCGAAAAGTGGTGTGAACTTTCCGAAAAGCCTGGGCCTTACAAACACGGACACTTCCGCTTCTGGGAACTCCCTCCGGAAGGCAGCTCGGCCACGCAGAAAAGTGAGGGCCGTCCGAGCGGCGTCATTTATCACAGCAAAACCTCTAGCAGTGGTTCTCAACCTTCCTAACGCCGCGACCCTTTCATACAGTTCCTCATGTTGTGGGGACCCCCAACCATAAAATTATTTTTGTTGCTACTTCATAACTAATTTTGCTACTGTTATGAATCGTCATGTAAATATCTGATGTGCAGGATGGATTTTCATTGTTCATTACCCACAGGTTGAGAACCGCTACAAGGGACTGCATGTCCGCCCATAGTGGCCAGTTCTAACCCGTCCCCAGCACAGCCTGCCCACAGCTCTCAGCTGCTCCAGGCAGGAAGCACACAGGCCATGCCCACGGCCTGGCTACCCCCAGCCTGTGCCAGTGACATGGCTGGTTAAACATTTTTTTAAAAAAATTAGCTTTCACAAACCTCTTCACAAGAGCCAAACACCAGAAACCATCCAATTGTCTGCCAACAGACGAGGAGGCAGACCGTGATGGGCACGCGAGGTTCTATCACAAATCAATATGAAGGGAACCTATTGGTAGACTCGGCCACGTGGATGGATGTCGATGCTGCCGAGCAGGAGTTCATGCTCTAGGACCCCATGTGCAGGGTAGGAAACAGGTGGAGCCATAGAGAGAGGATTCAGATGGCTGGGCCTGGGCCTGGGCCTGGGCCTGGGCCTGGGCGGGCACAGCCTGCAGGGCCCCGGGGGCCGCGGGGGGGGTGGGGTGGGGGTGGGGGGGCGGTGGATGTTTTCTTTCCTGATTGTGGTGGTTACAGGGAGTACTCATTCGTCAGAACTCACCCAACAGTGCAAGTGAGGGATCTTACTACGTGGAAATTGTTCCTCAATAAAGTTGATTATAAAAATTCATTAGTATTTAAATTTTATTTTTCAAACCCTGTAGAGAATAATATTTAATGACATGAAATTCTCCCAGCATATTAAACAGGAAGATTCTGAAATAACCTAGAGTATGGTCTCACACACACACACACAGTACCTACACCCACGTGGTTTGGAAATTATACCAGGAGGACTTTCAGCAAAATGCATCCAGCAATTATCTCCTGGGTGATGGTTTTCTTGGGTATGCTTTTCTGTATTTCCAAATGTTTGTAACAAACACTTATCTTTTTATAAACAAAGACAAACATGGCTCTTCCTCTCTTCCAGCAGGCCAGAGGCGGGCTGCGCCCCAGGACACCCCGGGCCCACGGGAGCGAGCCGCTTGGCAGGCGGTGGCGGCCTAGGGGACAGTTGGGTGTGAGGGGTGGCCCCCTCCCTTCGCCCTGTGGCCTGGTTCCTGCGGTTTCTGTGCAGAGTTAGTCTCAAGGGCCGCTGTGCCCACTGGGCCGAGGAGCCCTGCCCCTGGGCCAGCTCGGGTGGCCCCATTTGGAGTGTTGGGACCCCATGTGCCAGTCCCCGTGCCGCCCTGACCAGGGGCGGGTGGGGCATCTTTTCCTGCCAGAGGAGGCCTCCTCCTTGGTGGTGAGACCAGCAGGCCCTGGCGGGGGGTGGGCAGACCCGGGCCACTTCTGAGCTATCGCGCATCCCCCACCCACCATGGTCCTGGGAGGTGGTGGCCACTGTTGCCACCACCACCCGCTCCACATTTGGGGAAGCTGAGAGAAGTGACCTGC
This sequence comes from Myotis lucifugus, assembly GCF_000147115.1. Taxonomy (NCBI): domain Eukaryota; kingdom Metazoa; phylum Chordata; class Mammalia; order Chiroptera; family Vespertilionidae; genus Myotis; species Myotis lucifugus. Next base: position 25,075 of record NW_005872636.1, on the reverse strand, counting down.
TCGGTCACGCAGCTGGGAGCCAGTGAAGCTCAGAGGCGACTCCAGGCCTGGATTCTCCTGCCGGAGCCTCCGTTCCTGGGCTTCTGGGCCCACACAGCCACTGACGCATGCAGACGGGTCCCAGGCTGTGCTGCGGCGCTGCCTGCTGTCTGCGTGGGTTCTGGTGCGATTTACCACCTACTGCACTTTCAGGGGACCGGCCGCTGGGCTCGGTGATTAGAGTGAGCGAGCCTCTCTGAGGGCAGGGCTTTGCCTGCCCGTGGAGCTGTGGACCCCACCAGCGGCCCCCCATCGGGCCCCTCCCCGCGGCCCGCTGGCCTGGAGAGGGTGCCTCGGAGGAGACCTGAGGGGTATGGTTGCTTTCCCCTCCCTGACTGAGCAGATTCTACAACAGAATTCGGACATTAAACATAGGCGCCCCAAACCGTTAAAATCTATTTTTAAACCAAGACACAAGTGGGAAAGATGGGGCAGGAGCAAGCTCAGGCGGCTTTGTGATGGAGAGCGTGCATCACTGGCACTTCGTGATGGTCAGTGTCATAACCTTACGGTCCTCGTGACTTGGCGGCGAAGGCTGTGGGTTACAACGCGTGTGACGCTGCAGGCCAGGTGTGGTCGCTGGGAATCAGCTCACCACCTCGGCTCCTGTGGGCCTCACCAGGTTTCCATTTCAAAATAAGTCAATGAGCCCGGCCGGTGTGGCTCAGTGGTTGAGCATCCACCTATGAACCAGGAGGTCTCGGTTCGATTCCCGGTCAGGGCACAGGCCTGGGTTGTGGGCTCCATCCCCAGTGTGGGGCGTGCAGGAGGCAGCCAATCGATGATTTTCTCTCATCATTGATGATTCTCTCTCTCTCCCTCTCCTTTCCTCTCTGAAATCAATAAAAATATTAAAAAATTAAAATGTCAATGATGTAAAAGAAAAGTTTTTAAAATGTAATGTATTTGCAGGCCTATTTCTATAGCTGTGAAAACAAACCGTAGGGCAGTGGTTCTCAACCTTGGCTGCACAGTAGAATCACATGGGGATCTTTTTTAAATCCTGATTTCTGGGCCTCATTCTCTGGAAATTCTGTTTCTTTGTTATGGGTTGGGGCCACAACATTAGTAACAAAGAAACAGAATTTCTGGAGGATGAGGCCCAGAAATCAGGATTTTAAAAAGATTCCAGGTGATTCTAATGTGCAGCCAAGGTTGAGAACCGCTGTCCTAGTGGGACTGGTGGAAGGCTTTGAAGTAAAGGGGATGGAGGGAACTGCTTGCTTTCTCCCTCCCTCCCTTTCTCCCTCTGGATTCTCTGAATTTGGTGGAACGGCGTGTATGACCTTCATGATGAGAAGAGACACAGTGCACTGACACTAAAAGTAGTCGACCTGCACCTGAGCCTTCACATCACACGATAGCGTGACAGCCAAGGCACTTCTTACTGAGCACCTGGGTGAGCCAGACCTGCCAACTGCCACCAGCCTGGCTCCTCCGCGGACCCCCAGGGGGGAGCTGTGGCCCCTGCACCTGGGAACCCAGGCCCCAAGCGGCCTGTGGTGCCCGCGCGGCAGAGCTGGGGACTGAGCCTGGACGGTTCCGACTCAGAACTGTGCTGTTTCCATAACAACTTGCCGCCTCTTCAAGGTGAACACTTTCCCTAGAAGCAAACATCTTTGATCACAATATGTTTATCTTGTTTATATAGAATCTGGGTGGTGACCCTGTTCACCGGTGGCCAAAGTCAGGTTCAAGACCCAGTAATTTCCAGGCCAGGGCCCCGGGAACATGCAGGGAAGGGAAGGCGGACATTTTAGACAGGGCCAGCAGGGCACAGGGCAGGAGGGGCGGCGGCTGCCCACGCCGGACAGACAGGGTCTTGATGATTTTGATGGAGTGAGGGTGACACCCCCTCTGGGACTGACAGCACTGGTGACCAGGGGCCAGAAAGCACCTGGGGTTGAGCTGTGGGAGGAGGTGCAGCTCAGGAATGGAGCCCCGGGGAGAATGCGCTGGGGGAAGCAGGCAGGCCTCCTCCCGGAACGGCCAGGCCTCGGTGCTGAGCTCTCCTGTAGCCTGAGGGACCCTCACTGCCTGGTGTCCTGAAATGTCACCCCTGGCACCCAGCCCCAGCCCAGGTCCCGGGAGAAACGAGAGGAGCTGCCGCCATGCTTTCTCCTGTGAAAACTCAGTGCGGGGCCTCACGCCACGCCCTCCGGGAAAGCAGGGTGGGCATCGCTGGCCCTGGATCTGCCGCCAGGTGCGGCCCGGGCCTCCGGGCACCGTCAGCACGTGCACGGAGTAAGCGGACCGTATCTGAGGCTCCAAAAACCAGCTCCACATGCCGCTCCGGCCAGCCCGTCGCTGTGTCCTCAGCCCCATGTCAAGTTCCAGAAGTTTCCGGGTTGATGAGCGGGACTGACTCCGGGAAGGGTCCCATTCGGGAAGTCATTTGAAGGGAAAATTCATTACCCTTTCAGCCCTTTGAGGCATCACCCACTTTTTGGGGACAAGAAGCAACATGTCCCTCCACTCCAGCCCCGTTGCTCATATTTCTTTAGAAAACAAGCAACCCCCACTCTTCCCGTCGAAATAGCCCCGGAGTCAGGCCTGGGTCCCCGTGTTTTCTCGGTGAACATGTCTTGCTGGGAAGGATGGACAGACAAACGGACACACAAGCCAGTGCAGGAGCCTCCCAAGGCCCCGGGCGCCCTGTGCCCCTCAGCTCCGGGTCTAGAGCTCCCAGGGTCCTCAGAGTCCCTGGACTGGGCTGTCCCCCCAGACGTGACCCAGGGAACTTGCCTGGGAGGCTTGGAACCACAGGGCAGACATGGAGGACAGCGGCCAGGCTGCGGACCCTCCGGCCTCAGCCATGGCCCATCCCTCCGCCTGCAGGGGGAGAGCAGGGGCCCACAGGCACCGCCCCGCTGGCTGGGGGCAGGTGGGCCCAGCCCAGGACCCCGGAGGGACCCCAGGAGTGCCAGCTGCCCCTCGCCCTCGGGCAGGAACACTGGGTAGTCCCTCCTCCAGCGCCACCCGAGCCCCTGTGTGCAGAGGGGACGGAGGAGGGACGCCTGGGCCTGCTGCCGCCCTCAGTGCCAACCACCTCGCGGGGCGCATCCTGTGCCCACCTTCCCCCAAGGTCGCCCCAGGGCTCTGGCGTGGGCGCGGGGGAGCGGCCTGGGGCGGGCAGCCCGGGACAGTGCGGTCCTGAGTGGGTGGCTGTTGGCTCCTTAAGAAAACACCAGCCCGGCTCCGGGTGGAATTTCTAGTTCTGGGGCCACCGGCGCGGCGGCCTGGCCCCGCGTCTCCTCCTCGGCTCCCCGCTCCGGGCCGCGCTCCCTCTTTGTTGCCAAAAGCTCCGACACGTCGCCGCCGAAACCCAGCCCAGCGCCCCCGATGCCCGGGAACGTCCCGCTCCGCGACGGGGCGGAAAGCCGGGGTCGCGGGGCCGGGGGGACCGGGGCGCTCGGCCCGGCCGCGCGCGACCCTCGCACGGTCCGCCGGCCGGACGTGAACTTGACTCGCGCGCGCCGAGGGCCGCCGGGACGCGCCGGGACGATCTGGTAAGAGGCGCGCGACTACCGCTCGCGCCTTGGGCGGCCCGCTACGGCCGAGCTGAGCCTGGGACCGGGTGGGACTGTGGTTCGAGATCCAAGTCGAGATGGTTTACCCCCGTATAGGAAGTTTACGGTCAGTAATTGCTTTATGAGAGTTATGAATATCACGCACTTCACTAGCCTCTTGGAACCCCCTATCATTTGAAAAGTTAAAATAGCTTGCAATCTGTTCACTTAGGGTTATTTTCCATAATTTCCATTAACTTGGGTGTCTATTACATCGTGTTGCTTTTTAGGGAGGAGATTTTTATGCTGCCTGCATATTTTCCTATGTTTTGACTTTGATAAATGAGGAATGCTCTGAGGGGGGGGGGTGGGGGTCGTATTTCACCTTTCTCCCCTCAATAGTAACTGCATATATCTGTAGCAAAAACAAAAACGCCAGTCTGCGCTGTCCTCCCCCGGGCACCTCCTTATTTTCTTCCTCTGGGGCGTCTATTACTTTTTTTTGTGGGGGGGGGG
>NW_005872636.1:17594-20911 GCF_000147115.1 Myotis lucifugus | reverse complement strand
CTGCCTGCGGGGCTCCCCGAGGCCGTCCTGGGGGACCCGCCGGAGCAGGACCCCAGGTCACCCCCCATCGCTGCCTGGGGCGGGCGTGCCCGGCCACCCTGAGGTGCGGGGGGCACACAGCATGGCGCTGTGGTCAGGGCCTGGGGAGGAGGGGAGCCCAGCACTGTGGGCCATGGGTGCCTCCTCTGTCTCCTCCGAGTGGCCTCTGCAACCACCCCTCCCTCTGCCTGAGACAAGGCCTCTGCCCTGTGTGTGGCCTGACCCCTGGGGGACACCACACCACGATGGTGGCAGAGCCCGGAGCTCTCAGAAGGCGTTTGGGTTTAACCGGACCGGACGGGCCCCAAACACAGCAGGGACCGCGAGGCTGGCAGTGGCTGGGTCCCCAGCCTCGCCAAGGCCACCCTTAACCCTCCGTGCTCAGTCCTCCTCAGTCCAGGGCTGTAGGGCAGGGGATGCAGCGCCCACGCGGGAGGGGGAAGGCATGTGCCAGGGGGGCCTGGGCAGGGCACCACCTCTGTCCCTCGGCCACTCCAGCAGGGCCTTGACGGGCAGCCGATGGGGCCGCCAGCCGGTGGGCCATGTGGAGAGATGGCGGACTGGGGGACAGAGAGCCAGTCCCTACGGGAGGCCACAGGCCAGCTGCTGCCAGCTGCTGCCAGGAGGGGGAAGGCCTAGGGTTCCAGAGCTCGGGCTCCAGAAGGAAGTCCGGATTTGTGCCGGATGTCCCCAAACCGGAAGCCCCGCAGCCACCCAGGAGACACATCCTGGGGTTGAACCCAGCCCGTGGCCGAACCCAGCCCGTGGCCCCCAGTTACACCCCCTGTACACAGGTTAGTGTGGAAAGAGAGGCAGGTTTCAGGGTGACCCTGCTGAGCTCTGAGAAAGGAGGTCCCGTGGGGGGCGGGGGCCCCAGGGAGCTGGCAGAGCTTACACCTCTGCTCCCACATGGGGGGGGGGGGGGGCTGTTCGCTTCCGCACGCTGAGTCCTCGGGTGGCTGAAGCCGGCCTGCCTCTTCAGACCAGATCCGCGTAATGAAGCTGATTGGAAGCTAGAATCTCCCTAAAGTGAGGTATCTGATTGCTCCGTCTTCACATCCTCTGGGAAGCCCACATGCGGAAAGTGGACCTGAACTGGAACTTTCCTCACCTCCCAGGAAGTGGAGTTGCTGCTAGTTGTGAATTGTTGCGCCGAAGGCCGCTCTGCAGGGAGCCCGACCTGTGCCCAAACCTCGCGGCCTCCTGCCAGCTGGGGGCCCGGGTGAGCGCCCTCACCTGCCTCACTCACCAAATGGGCTTAATAATAGTTCTGACTCAGTCAAATGATGTGAGACCTGTGTGAACCCTTCGTGTGGCACTAGCACCCAGTAGGCACTCAGTTAGTGTGGCGCTAGCACCCAGTAGGCACTCAGTTAGTGTGGCGCTAGCACCCAGTAGGCACTCAGTTAGTGTGGTGCTAGCACCCAGTAGGCACTCAGTTAGTGTGGCGCTAGCACCCAGTAGGCACTCAGTTAGTGTGACGCTAGCACACAGTAGGCACTCAGTTATTATGGCGCTAGCACACAGTAGGCACTCAATGAATGCTGGCTGCTGCTGGTTTACCGCAATCTAGGTGGGCTGAGGCTCCTCTAACACGTCACCTGCTTCTGGGGCAGCTCAGGGATTTCTCCCTCTCATCTCACGTCATTTCAGTTGCTGGCTCTCCCCACTTGTGTGTTTCTTTTCTTCTCCTAAAAGAAGCTGTCACTGACCCTCCCCGCCCCAGGCTCCCCCAAGTCCCTTTCCACTCGGGGATGGTGTCTCCTGCACAGTGCTCCCAGGGGGGCCCTGCGGCCTCTGCCGAGTGTCCCCAGAGACGAGGAGCTCACCCCCTCGCTGGCGGTGCAGCTGCAGAAGCTGAAGGAGGAAGCCCCGGGTGTGCCCAGGGCTCGCTGGTGGGACCAGATGTGGGGCACACAGGTCCCCTCTGGGGCTGCAGCATCTCGTTTACTGGGGACGCCACCCGCCTGGTCAGAAGGTCCTAAGCGCTGATTTCAGACTCCTGGGAAAGTGCTGCGCGTGGCCGAAGCGTGTTTTTCCAGAGCAGGCCCCTGTCCGGTGTTTGCCGGCAGCCCACGCAGCCAGGAGGAGAGAGGGACTCGGAATGGGAGATCAAACACCTACCGCCAACAGCTGGCGCTGCGTTTGGGAAACTGGGGAGCAGGGCCATGGCATATGGAGCCTGGGGCTCTGGGCTGGGCCCGCTACGGATGTGCAGGGCCCCCTGCGAAGTAAAAATTCGGAACCTTTTTGGTTCTTAATCAAAAATGATCAAGAATTTCAGGAGGGTCCCAGCAAAGCGCTGAACCCAGCTCGGCGCTCTGAGTGCAGGGACGTTCTGCGCGCAGGCCCGCATGGCTGCAGGTCACGGAGGCACCCCCCGCCCCCAGGCCCTGCCCTCGCACGTGTTCCTGCCGCGTGCGCCCGGAGCAGCACAGGCAGCTGCACTGAGGACGCGTGACTCTGCTTCTCAAGGATTTTCCCCATCGCTGATGTCACGTGCTAATTTTAGAACATTTTCAATCCTCATAAAAGAAGGAAAAAAGTTTTCAGTCACCTGTGTCACCTCCCTCAGAAATCGCCGGTGCCTACATTTCCCTCCGCCTCTAGGAAGAGCATGATTTGAAACAAAATGAGCATCTTAGCATCTTATTATATGCATCATTGTACCTGCTGCTGGTCCCACTAAATGCCGTGTTACGACTCATTCCCCAAGTCCGAGGAGCCTGTCCTATGAGTCGATTTGTAATGACTGTTTAGTATTCCACTGGATGGACTTCCCTAACTATCTCCCTACGATGGGACCTGGGCTCCTTCCAGCGACTTCCGGTTCTCCCTGTTATAAACAGCGCTGGCAAGAACATGTGTGTGCACGTTTCTGCTGATTTCCTGCGGGAGGGAAGGCTGATAGGGAGACCTATGGTTCCAGAGGCTTCCGGGGTTGGTTCTGAATTCCACCTGGGCCAGGAGCTCAGCCCAGCCTCCTGGGCAGCGACGGGCGCCGAACGAATCGCCCCGCCTGGCATCCTTTCGGTTTTGGAGAAAAAAACTAACCGTCCCCCGAGCTGACAGAACTGGGAAGTAGCGAGTACGAACCACGTAGGCACCTCCCGCTGGCCACGCTCACAGCCACCCTGTGTGGGGTGGTCCCCAGGCCCTTTACCCACCAGGAGCAGAGGCCCTGGCCCGAGGCCCTCCGGCCGGTCCTGCTGGGGGAGGACACATTCACGATGATGAAGCGGACAAGAGCCCCGCGTCCCACCAAACGATGGCAGGAT
>NW_005872636.1:0-17312 GCF_000147115.1 Myotis lucifugus | reverse complement strand
GGGGGTGAGGTCAGGATTGGGCCCCTGGGGAGAGGTGGCGCATGGCAGGGCATCCGGCCACCTGACCGCAGGCTCCCGAGGGCAGGGATGAGGGCTGCTGACCCCAGCTCGGTGCCACCCACTGCGGGCGAGCAGCACAGCCCCCCCTCGAGGCCTCCAGGCTGGGGCTGGGCAGGGCAGGCGGAGTGCTGGTTTGCAGCTGCTACCTTAACGAAGTCCACCGATCTCGTGCCTCAAAGGTGCGAGCTGACGACATGTGTTCACGGAGGTTGGGCGTCCGCAGTGTCTTGTGGCTAAAATCAAGGTGTTGGCCGATTCCTTCTGGAGGCTCCGGGGTGGAACCCGCTTCCTGGCCTTTTCCAGTGTCTGGAGGCACCTGTATTCCTTGGCTCATGGCCCCTTCCTCCATCCTCAGAGAGGCGTCTCCTTCTCTGACCACAGCTGGGAAAGGTTCTCCACTTTTAAAGACGCGAGTGATTCGATTGGCTCCACCTGCATCGCCCCGGCTGCTCTCGCAGCTCCAGGCCCTTAACTTCATCCGCCGGCAAAATCCAGGAGGACTGTTTCTGAGGCACTTCCTGCCGGAGGCCCCAGGGGCCCACCCTCTGCTCATCTTAAGGGCAGGGGTTCTGGGAACTCCGGCAGGTTCTCTGCTCAACCAGGAGCTGCTCTTCCTCACCTCAACCCCACGGAGTAGGCACGGTGGGCGCCGTTATCCCCATTTCACAGGTGGGCAAACTGAGGCCCAGAAAGGCCGGGTCATTTGCTCAAGGCCACACGGCTGGCAAGGGGCAGGGCTGAGCCTTGGTGATAGCTGGACCCTACATCTAGGGCTCCATGGTGCCACTGCCTGCCTCTAGCAATACCAGAGTCCCTGGCTCTCCCTGGGCCCCAGCCCTTGGTTCCTTCCAGAAGGGTGGCAGGCCTTCCCGCCCTGTTCCCAGAGCAGGCCGCGACCTCAGGGCAGAGGGCGTGGGCAGCCCTGGGTGGGGGCTGGCTTCATGGGGAGGGTCTGGGAGCCTCGCGGGGCAGGGCCTCCCTGCAGCTGCACACGGGGGGGCGGGGGGGGGGGGTGAGGGTGAGGGTGCAAGGGCAGTCTGTGCCCGTGCGGGAACGGCCGTGGGTCTCCTCGGTCCAGCCCCCCAGCGGGGACTTTGGGGCGGCTCTCCCAGCCCCGGGGCGGCACACTCGAGCCCCTGAATGAGAAACAAGGACTCGAGTGTACATGGGGCAGCATTTGAAGCTGGGGTGGCACTCGGTACACGAAGGTGGGTGAGGGTGTGCACCCCAAGGCTGGGGGCAGGGTTAGTGCTCCCCCCAAGCGGCCCCCTGCAGCCCCACTCCCGCCCGGCCTGCGCCCGGCAGGGGAGGAGTTAAGCTGCGCGGGCACCTTGGCACAGCGCGCTGCCCAGAACATCCGGCTCCCACCCCCACCGCGTCTCTTCCTTTTTGCCTTTTTCCTCCTTAATTAATCATACGCTGCTGCCCAATTTAAATATGGAAATGCGCGGCCGGAGACACGCTAGCCCTGCGCGGGGCGGGCTGTCTGGCTCCAGCGGTGGGGGCACCGTGGCATCGCGGCCTCCCTTCTGCGTGTGTGAAATTACGTGCACAAAGGCGGCTGCTGATCTGAGTGTGTGAACTAAATAAATAAATAAATAAGGGCTTTTGTTGGGGCTCGGGCTCCGGCACATGACTGTTTTCGCTAAACCGCCCGTGCTGTCTGTGTCTTTATGGGACTCAGGAGACGGGGGAGGCCCCGTGGGCCGGCCGGGCATCTGGGCCTCTCCCTCCCCTGGCACCGCCGCACCCCTCCCTCCTGCCCGGGCTGGGCTCCCAGGCAGCCTGGCATGGTGCCAGGCTCGCCGCGCGGGCAGCAGGGTGGGGCAAGCGGCGGCAGCGGAGGACGTGGCCGGGCGCCCTGGGCTCAAGCAGCACCCCAGCCGGGAGGCCGGGGCCCAGAAGGTGAGGGCACCCGGGTGGGCACAGGGTGGGCGCCGGGCGGGCAGCAGGCAGTGAGGCGGGCTGGGCCGGCCTGCAGCGGGCGAGCGCTGGGAGGGCTGGGCACAAAGCCGGTCAGTGCCAGGCCAGGCTGCTCTCTCCCGGGCCGTCCTCCCTCCCGCCCGCCCTCCCTCTGGGCCCCCCGGGGCCAAGGGGAGGCCAGCGAGCACGCATGGGGCCCAGGCAGGAGGGCGCGGAGCTGTGGCCGCGGGCAGGCCCGGCGAGGCGGGGCCCAGGGCTGTCAAGGAGAAAAACATCCCAAGGCCTGCAAATTGCTGCTCTCAGCTTTTTTTTTTTTTTTTTAAACTCCTCCTGCTTGGGAGGAAAAAAAAAAAGCAGCGCTTCCTCTGGAGGCGGATGCAAAAAGGATGCAGAATTTTAACCATCTCCTGCACCGGGCTTCCCCAGCGGCTGGCCCGGGCCTGGCCTGGTGGCACCCGGGAGGGACTGGCCTGAGGCCTCTCTCTGGGACCTGCTGCAAAGCCAGGCCCACCCACTGCCCCGTCCGGAGGCAGGGCGGCTGTGGGGGCGTGAGGACCGGGGTCGGGTGCCCAGGCCTGCACAGAGCTGCCACGAGGTGGGCCCCCAGGCGTGGTCACGGTCACCTCTGGCGTCACCTTCAGGCGTGCTGGACCGTTTGGTCTTTTGGTGTTGACCGCGGTGCCTGGGCATCTGGTTGGGGACCCCAGCGCTGTGCTTGGGGGGTCCTGGTGCCCGCTGACTTGGAGCCTCAGCCACGCCGGGATCCTGGGCCTTTCTCGTGACCGGTTTTGGTGTTTCAAAAATCATGTGGAGAGTGTTTTGGTGGCCGGTGGAGGCTCCACACACTGTGTATTCAGGGCAGAGCTTACGGGATAAGTTCCAGGGGGAGGGAAGCCATCAGGTCACCGGAGAAAAGATGGATGAGCCCCAAGTACAGAAGCGGGGGCGGGCCTCCCTGGGTTAGGGTGCAGAGCAGCGGGCGTGTGGGCACCGGCAGGTCGGTCCAGGGAGGCTCAGTGCCCCGGGCTCACAAATATGTTTTCATTTTAATGTCTCTTCAAGTCAGAAGAAAAAACTGACTGTAATCATAATGAACACATAATGGTGAATTCTGCCTGGATTACACCCATCTGTCCGCCAGTGCAGCCGTAGATGTTGTTACTACAGTGGAGGCAGGGCCTGGAATGGGTAAATGCTGAGTCTACAAAAGTCGTGATGGGGTCTGGGGCTGGTCCGGTCCGTCCCGGGACCAGGGGTCAGATCTGGGGGCCATCTGGGGGCCCTGTGCTTGTGGCTTCTCCGAAGGCCAGCCAGGACAGGCGGACACAGGCCCTCTCCCGTGCGTGTTTCTGTGCACACACATTTTCCAAAGCTCCCCAGACACGTGTGTGCGAGACCCAGTTCCCGAGAGAGGGCTGTGGGCTGCGTGGCCGCCACGGCCCAGGACGCCCGGCCCCGGGTGAGGGTTGTCACTGAGTGGGGAGACAGGGTGACATCGTCCAGCTCCTGTCCCCCGGGAGGGAGCAGGCAGCGAGGCCCGTCCCCACCCCCGCACCCACATCCAGCTCAGCTCCGGGAGAAGCAGCGTGAGCCGCAAACACAGCCGTGGCCGAATTTCACATGTGCCAGATGCTGCATTTTTTCAACAGTAAAAATAGGTGAAATTCACGACCCTAACACCATGTATTTAATCTAATACACATCCAAAATCGTATATTTCAGGAGGTAATTAATACCAAGTTATTGATGAGACAGTTTACATTTTTTTTTTTCACGTCACGTCTTTGAAATCCGGGGTGTATTTTACACACACAGCACAGTTCCCCGCGGACTCCGCGCTGCAAAGGCCCAGCGGCCTGGTGCTGTGGAGGGAGAGCGCGCACCGGGCAGTGCAGGTCCAGCCGGTCCCCCCGGCCCCCGGGTTGGGAGACTGCTTTCTCTGCTTTTTTTTGTGTGTGTGTTTTGTTTTTTTTGCTGGTGGCCCTTTGGGGCCAGGGTAAAGGATGCCCTCCCTGGTGTGTGCGCCCGGCCCCCCTCAGCCGAACGGGTGGGTGTTGAGGCTGCAAGTCTCCAGGGCGAGGGGGCTGCAGAGGATTTCTTTGCGGGGCTCCCAGACGCCAGGGGGACGGGCACAAAGGGCTGGCTTCAGGGCACAATGGTGGGGCGGTTAGTCACAGTGCGGCGGCGGCCCAGGCACACAGAGGTCCCTGTGTCTGCGCCCGCCGGCCGGGCCCTGCCGCCGCGGCCCCAGCGGCTGCTCCTCCCGGGCTGCGGCCTTTTGTCTGCACCCTCCCCGCTGGCCCATTAACCCCCTGCTGCCCACGGCCTACCTGGCCCGCGGGCTGGGGCACCCTTCCGGGGCTCCGGTTCCCCTTGGCCACGCCGGCGGGCGGGGAGGCAGGCTCCCCCGGCGGGAGAAGCCGGGCTCGGGCCTGCCGGCTGTCCCTGGCCTCGGGGACGGGGGCAGGAGGCTCTGGGGCCGGGTCGCCCCGCGCTATCTGCGCGGCTCCGGGAAGGGTTTTCGGACGAGCGCGAGCCGAGCGCCGGGCTCCGCGCACCATCTCCCGGGCGCCAGCGAGCGATCGCCATGCGCGGGCCCAGCGCGTCTGGAAACAATGAAAAGCCCAAACTGTGAAGGCGAAGGAGGGGCCCTGAAGGGGTGCCCGCGCTGCGTGTTTTAAAGTGAACAGACTGGTATAAATATTTGAATCCTGTGCCTAGATAGCCGGAGAAGAGAAAATGAATTAGTCATGTCCCAGGCCCGTCTGGGGACACCGGGGAAGCAGCTTCTGCCCCATTTGCTAGTGAGCAGCGACAATTAAAACCCCCGCGTCCGGGCTGCCGGCCTGGAGTCTCAGAGACGGAATTAGCTGTTTGTTGTGATTTGACAGTTAAATTATTAACACGTGGAGAAGGTAACTGCCCCCCCCCCCAAAAGGTAGAAAACACACGAACAGTCTCTCTCCTTAATTTAAAAATGATCTGTGCCGAGATTCCGCACTTCGGCCAGCCTCTGCTAAATTAAAGTGACATGTGTTTTTATTTTAGGAGGCAGGGATGGTTTGCTGTGCCCTGTGTGAGGAGGGCAAGTAAAACAGAGGGTTGTGTTTTTTTTTTTTAAATGTGACCATCTACTTAACGGCTTAAAAATTCCAAATGCCAGACATTTTTTCTTGGAGGAAATTAATGTCTCCTATTTATCCGTCTTACCTGCTGATTACATTCTATCATTCTTTAGTTTATAATTTAATCCTTGTTTAAAACCGAGGATGTCTTTGGAATCTAAAAAGCGTAGGTCTGTTTGCTCCGGGGACCTCGGTGCCTCCCTGCTCGGAATCCCAGCCCCGAGCCCGGGGCCTGTCCCCTCGCCCGCCCGCCCGAGGCGGAGCGGAGCGGGTCTGTCGGCGGCGGCCACCGCTGTCTGCAGATGGCGCGTGATGGGAGACATGTGTTCAGCTCACACCGTTTTGCTCAGATTTATTTTAAACCAGTGACGATGATTTTAGCACAAAGAGGGGTGTATCTGACTTGCATTCTGCGAGGCCCGGGATTTTCGGGCTGAGGACAATTCTTTTTTTTTTTTCTTCCCCCAAACCCAAATTTAGAAATTGCCTTTTAGAGTCGAAAACAGCGCCCTGGCTCGCCTGGTAACTCACTTTAAAAGAAAGAGGCTTGGGATCAAATGCATTTGATTTGTAGATTTCTTCCCATCTGTTGTTCTCCTGCGGCTGTAAATGGCCCACTTAAAAAAATAAGATAAGGCAGACATGTTCGCTCCAGGCCACCCGGTCCTGCTGGGGACGTGGGCCCCAGGGGCCCGCATGAGTCACCGTCCTCTGCACGCCTGGCATGCGGCTCTCCTGTCGGCGTGGAAAAAAGACAGACCCTGCCTGGCTGAGGTACCCCCACACCTCTGCCGGGCCACTTCCCCGGGCCGGGCCGCCAAACTCGGGGGCATACGTCCCCGTATGTGAAACTGGGCCCTGTATAAACAGCATTATTTTAAAGCAAACCCCACAGAATCTTCACTAATGGCAATTCCACCCTGGCTGCAGGCACCACCTCCAGGAATGGGGGAAAAACCCCTGGAATGCAGGAAACACACTTGCTCCCCCGGGGAAATTGTCTGCCCTGCAGGAAGGTGCCTGGACTGGAGGTCTAGAAGCTGCCGCGGGGACACCGGAGACGCCAAGCCTTCGGTTAGGTCCTGGGCTCGTAAGTGAGACCCCCAGATTTCAAACGAGAAGGAAAGGGTCTGCCCGGGCCCCACATCGGGGCTGCGGCAGGAATATCGCAGCGGCAGGCGGCCAATGTTTGCACAGCAGAGCTGCCCGGTTTCGTTTTCTGTCTGAAAGTGTTTCTCTAAAGAGGGGAAAGCGCTAGAGACACGCGAACTCCCGTAATCATCTTTATAACTTTCCTGGCAACACAGGATTGTAATTATTTATGTAAACTCATTAGCAGCCATTCACTTTATTCGCAGAATGGATTCTATCTGTTTGACGTCTAAGAAATACAGTTGTATCAGCAATACGATCATTTTCTAATTATAAAAGCAATGTGGGCTCCTTGCAGGAAATTTGGACAAGGCAGAAAAAGGCAGGGAAGGGGGAATTGTTCCTCCTCCTCCCAGGAAAGTTCTGGTCACATTTGTGCGAATCGCCTCCCCTCTGCCCTGGATTCCCTCGGCCTCTGGTTTCGGATGCCTCCAGGGTGCGCTGGGCTGGGCCCCCTACCCTCCTGGTGCTTCCGTTCTTCCCTGCCAGCTGCTCCTCTCCGGCCCTCAACCGCCTTCCTCGGTCCGGGGTGGGGGGGGGGCGGGGGGGACTAGGCACACTGCAGCATGGCCCTGAGGCAGGACCCAGCCCACGGGCCGATCAGGGCGTGGACGGGAAGGGCGTGCTGCATGTGGCAGACTCCAAGCGTGGAGATGGAGGGTACGGCGAGGCCTGCTCCACGCAGGACAGAGCGGAGGGCGGGGGGCGGGGGGGGGACGACGACGACAGAGTGACAGTGGGGCCTGAGGTTTTAAGTCTCAGCAAAGAAAGAGGCTTGGGCCAAATCCCAAGTACCGCTTCTCAGGCGAGCAAAGTCTCACCCCGCCCCGCGCCGCGGAGATAATGTTTCCCAGGTGCTGGGCCTGGGCCTGACCTCCACCCACCCAGCGCCGCCGGGGTTGGTGCCAAGTGGCTCGGAGGCAGAGACGGGCCAGCACTGATTCCCAAATGCGCGCTGCAATCAGGCCTGTGCCTCGGCTGGTCCCACAAATCTGTCAGGCGAAAGTTCCCGGGCCTCTGGGGGGGGTTGGGAGGGAAGCGAGCTGATTTCCATACGGCTTCCTGGACTAAGTGGGATCCGAAGGGAATTCTAGAATTTCCAAGTTCATTCTTGGTCGGATTAGTGGAGCCTACGGGGATCTGCCTTATCCCCCTTAGAATAACGCAATGGCTCCAGCATCCTAGCAACAGATAGCCCTGCAGACAAAGTTTACGGGCAAAACCGTGGTTGTCATGTTAGTTATAGCGGGAAAAATGCTTCCGCGAAATGAAAGCTGGAAGAACAGGGAAAGCCCAGCTGAATTTCATGTCACAAAAGAATGGAATATTGTGCCGCTGTTAAAATGCTATTGACAAAGCATTTGTAACAACATGGGGACACAAAACTTTGCAAACTGTAAATGCAGGTGTGAATTATGTAATTGAATGCCCAGGTCAACTGTGGGGAAGGAATTACAATAGAATATTATTTCTGGATAATGGCACGTAGGTGAATTTTTTCTTTTCCCATGTATTTTATACTTGAACTATTTATATTTTACACTTACTACTTAAATGGTCTCTATCTTAAATAGCTATCTTTATATTTTACTCCTAAATTACTTATACTTTAGACTTAGCTATGCCTTCTCTAAACACATGGTGTTTTTATAAGCGGGGGAAAATCCTCTTTAAAGGCTTGTGAGTGGAAATATAGACAAATGGCATATTTTCCTTCAGAAGTTGCGGATAGATGGCACCGAGCAGAAATATTCATTAGGCCCACAAATAGGTATAGTAAGTAAATATCATACGTTCCCTTAAAAAAGATTTGCATATAGGTGGCTTATTCATCAAACAGGACATGGATTCCCTAACCAAACATATGTGTTTGCACAACCACAGCGTAAAAATTCTCAAGATGTTTTGTGAACTTAAGGAGAAATATGTTTGTCCCCCCAAACAATAGCATTGAGAAAGGGAAAAAAAAGAAAGAAAGAAAACGGCGCTCCGCTTCTTGGCTCCGTGGTTAGACTTTGCTTGAATGCGAGTTTGTACTTTCCGTGTGACTGCTTCGTTTTTAGGGGCCATTTAAAAGTTCCTGTCGGAGAAGTATATAGAACGTGAATTCATGACGCCAGATGAAAACCTGTAGTCTTTGGGCGGAAATTGCTTTCTTAAAAAGAAAGAAAGAGAGAGAGAAAGAAAGAAAAAAAAGAAAGAAAGAAAGAAAGGAAGAAAGAAAGAAAGAAAGAAAGAAAGAAGAAAGAAAATAATTTTTCCCCAGCGGCACTTCTCAGGGCTGTTGGATCACAAAATATTATTCTGCACCCTGAAGTCACTCGCTGACTCACAGGGTGCCTGGCCGTGTCAAGACAAAAGGTGGGCATTAAAAAAAAAAACAAAACACAAAAACAACAACCCATAACGCTACAGGATTCTGTGAAATGGAAAAATCTGTTTCCGTGTAAAATATCCGCCCTCAAGCAAATGGCCTTTGCTTCCCTGGAAAACGAACGCCCAGGACCGGCGGTGCTGGGAACAGTGCAACCTTTAAAAAATGAGGAGTCAGCAGATACCATACTGTCCCGGCGGCTGGGAAGGCCGGCGGCGGGGGATGCTCTGAGCGGGCTCGGCCGCCGTGTGGCGCAGGTGAGCGGTGCTGGGGCCCCGGGCGGCCCCCCGGTCTCCCCGCGGCCCCGGGGCACGGGGTCTGCACCGGCAGGCCAGCCCGCCCGGGCGGCGCCAAGGCTGGGAGGTCCCTCGGCCTCCGGGGCGCGACCCTCTAATCCGCTTTAGTCACTATATTGTGCGCTTCGTTCGGCAAAGTAAACAACACGGCGAACAAAGCAGCGGGCGCGGGCCCCCGACTCCCTGACCCTGGGTCGTGCCCTTTGTTCGCCCTCAATGCGGCCGCCCGCCCGCAGCTAATTGGGGCGCGTGCTGCCTCCGAGGACTGGGACCTGGACACGGACTGGGGTCCGACACGGGCTCGGACTCGGACTCGCAGGCGGAGCGCGGCTCGGACCGCGGCGCTGCCTCGGACACGGACACGGACACGGACACGGACCCCAACCACGGACACGGATGCGGGCTCAGACCCCAACCACGGACACAGATGCGGGCCCCCAACCATGGACACGGATGCGGGCTCAGACCCCAAGCTCGGTCGGCGGGTAATAGCGGCGCGTGCCGCCGCCTCGGCGGACGCGGACTCGGAGACGGAGACGGAGGCGGACGCGGACTCGGAGACGGAGACCGAGGCGGACAGCGGCCTCCACCGAGGCGCTACCAGGGAAGCGGACCTGAACTCGGACTCAGACCGCAGCCCCGGGCTCGGAGGTGGACACAGTGTCAGACACGGATCCGAGCTCGCACCCCAAGCGTGGTCGGCGGCTAACGCGGCGCAGACACGGACTGGGACGCGGATACAGACCGCGGCTCCGACCGAGGCTCGCCCTGGGACAAGCATGTGAACTCGGATACTGGCGGACGCGGATGCGGACTCAGACTCGGGCCCGGACCCAACCACGGGCTCGGACGCGGACCTTACCTCCAAACTCGCACGCGGACCCCAACTCCGGACTCGGGCGCGGACCCCAACTCCGGACTCGGGCGCGGACCCCAACTCCGGACTCGGGCGCGGACCCCAAGCCCGGGCTCGGGCGCGGACCCCAAGCCCGGGCTCAGGCGCGGACACCAACCCTGGACTCAGATGCGGACCCCAACTCCAGACTCATATGCGGACCCCAACTCCCGGCTCAGACGCGGACTCCAACTCCGGGCTCGAGCAGGGACTTCGAGCCTAGAATGCGGCTAATCGCAGGGCGCGCCCTGCCGCTGCCGACGCGGACTCGGAGACAGACGGCGGCTCCGACCGCAGGTCTGCCTGGACACAGACGCGGACTCGGACGCGGACCCCAACCCCGGACTCGGACCCCAACCCCAGACTCGGGCACGGACCCCAACCCCGGACTCGGATATGGACCCCCAACCCCGGGCTGAGACGCAAACCCCAACCCCGGTCTCGGGCACGGACCCTGAAAGCTCGGATTGCGGCTAATCGCAGCGCGCGTGCCCGCCGCTGCAGACGCGGACTCGGACTCGGACTGAAGCTCTACCCGGGACACGGACACGGACTCAGACACAGAACCCAGATCTGGACTCGGACGCGGATCCAGGGTCGGACACGGACCGAACCACAGACACTGATCCGAGCTCGAACTGTGGCTGTGGTGCGCATGCGCGCGCGCGCCCCCGCCTCTGCAGACGCGGTCTCGGGCTCGGATACGGACAGCCGCTCCGACCGCGGCTCTACCCCGGACACGGTGTGGACTCGTATACATACCCCAAATCCGCCTCGGACGCCGACCCCAACCACGGACACGCCCACGGACACGCCCTCTGGCACGGACTTAAAACTCGACCTGCGGGTAATCGCAGCGCGCGCCCGCCGCCGCTGCAGACGCGGACTCGGATACCGGCACGGGCAGCGGCTCCGACCGAGGCTCCACCCGGGACAGAGACGCGGACTCGGCTACAGACCCCAAATCCGGACTCGGACGCGGACACACTGTCTGACAGGGACAGGGACACGGATCCCAACCACGTTCACGGACTCGGCACGGACCCCAAGCCGGGACTGCGCTCCTGGCGGCACATGCCGCTGCCGCCGCCGGCGGACCCGGGCGCCGATACAAACAGCGGCTCAGACCGCAACTCTGCCCGGAACGCGGACATGGACTCGGACGCGGCACGGCGTCGGATCCCGGACCTCGGGTCTGCCCCGGACACGGAATCAATCTTGGACTCCGACACGGACCATAACCTCGGACCGCGATCTCAGCTTTGGCTCCGGGATACGTCAGACCCCAAGACCGCGGCTCCGACCGCGGCTAATCGGAGCGCGTGCCGCGGCCGCCGCCACTGCTGCCGCAGACTCCGACGCGGACTTGGCCTCGGACTTGGACTTGGACACGAACCCCAACCGCGGCCTCGGACACGACTCGGGCACGGACCGCAAGCCCAGGCTGCGGCCAACTGGGGGCGCGCGCTGCTGCCGTTTTGATTTCGGATCCCAGCTCTACCCCGGACACGGACACGTTGTCGGACCCCGTGACCACGTCAGACCGTGGCTAATTGGGGCGCGTGCCGCTGCCGCCACTGCCTCCGCGGACTCGGACTCCAACGCGGACCGCGGCTTGGACCGGGTTCTGCTCTGCCCGGAACACGGACTCGGACACTGATCCTGACGCGGACTCGCCCCGAGCCTGGCCCCGGGCTCGACTCAGGATTCGGACTCGGGTCCCGGCTGGGAACCGCGATCGCTGCCTGACGCGCCCCAGCCTCAGACTCTCCACCTCTGTTTGCACTCGGGCCCCTCCCGGCTGCGCAGCAGACCGACTCCCGACGCGTCGGACTTGGACCCGGGCCGCTCCCTACCCCAGAGCCCGGCTCTGCCCTGGGTTCGGACTCGGACTCGGACTCAGACTCGGATCCCCAGCCCGGACCCCGGCTCGACCTCGGATTCGGACAGGGATGCGGACTCAGACGCGGAGGGGATCTCAACCTCGTCCCGCTGCGCGGAGCCTGACGCGGGTGCGGACTCATGCGGACCCTGCCCCGGGCTCGCCTCGGGATCGGATTCGGACTCGGACTCGGACTCGGCCCCCGCCTGACCCCCGCGGCGGACACGACACCGACGCGGTTACACGTGGGTCGAGCCACACGCTCGCGCTGCAGGCCACGCCCCCCGCAAGCCCGGGACTCCAGGCCTGACGCCCACCCGGACCGCCCTGGTCTCCGCGTCCGCCAGCCCCGCGGGCTCAGCCCGCCGGCCTGCACGCGAGCCCGGGGCTGCCTGGAGGAGGCGCGCGGAGGCCGCTCGCCTGCAGAGCTGGAGCGAACCCGTCCCGTCTGCAGCCCCGGCGGAGGCGCAGAGAGAACAGGTTTGCTGTGCCTCGTGTCTCTCTGGGAAGTAAAGGTCTTTATTTCTGCTGGAAACCCTGCCAACGACAAAGGAGAGCTGGTGCAGCCAAGCAGACTCCACAGACCCCGTGCGGAAACCGGGTCCCCCCGACCCTCTGCAGCGGCTCTCTCCCCGCGACGCTTCTCTTCCCGAATCACCGTCTTCCCGGACCCCTGTCCTGGGCGCCCCCACGCCCAGGTGTGTGAGGCCGCGGGCCCCGAGTTCAGGCCTGGACCATTCTGTGCCCTGTGTGCTTCGCTTTTGCCTCAGACGCTGGACAAAGTTATGCGTTTTATCCCCAGAAGCTTTTGAGACTTAGCTTGTGTAACTTTTAATTTACTTGAAAGGTTTTGTCTGTTTTTTAGAAAGCTTTTGAGACTTAGCTTTTGTAACTTTTTTTTTAATTTTAAAGGTTTTTGTCTTTTTTAGAAAGCTTTTGAGACTTAGCTTTTGTAACTTTTTAAAAAAAATTTTAAAGGTTTTTGTCTGTTTTTTTTTTTTTTTTCGAAAGCACTTTCTCATATAATTAGGCTCAAAAAGGAAGCCAGAGAAAAGAGCCTGGGAGGCCGCGGCCTTGGACGGCGGAACAGAGCGGCGCCCGCGTCCTTGGCCGCGCCAGCCAGGCCTCTGCTCCGCTGCTCGCGTCTTTCATAGTTTTGTTCGCCTCGCTTTTCCAGGGAGACTTTTTAAAATGTTAAGTTTGTTTCTGAGCTTGTCCTTTGTGGAGTGGACTATTCTGACGCGGGGTCTGGCCTGGGGAAGACGCGGTGTTCTGTGGGGCCAGGCCCTGCGGTAATGAGGCTGGAGCTGGAGTGGGGGCCCGCGCGGAGGGGGGCCGGGCGCGGAGGGGGGCCGGGCGCGGAGGGGTGCAGACCTCTGCTGCAAGGGGAAGCTGCGGAGCTCTGCTCTGCTATTATCACCGCGCAGAACTGTTTCCCAAGTTACCGAGTTCCCTCTCTCCTCACGTCCTTCCTCACGTCCTTCCTCCAGCGGCTGCAAGCACCCACCTCCCCCTTTCCTGAGGGTCAGTAACTTGATGTGATCAGCACACGGTTGCCCCTGCAGAATGCTGGTGCCCAGGCCCCCCTCCAGGAGAGAACCGCTCAGTGAGCCTCTCCCGGGGAGGCCGGCACGTCCTGGCTGATGGGAGACTGGGGTTTTTCAGGCCATTTTGGTAACCCGCTCGCCTTCTGCATGGAGACCACAGACAGGGGCCACCAGGTTCCCCGGGACCTCAAGCAGCAGGGCGGCTCTGAGCGCCTGCCCGCTTGGCCGGGCAGCCCTGGTGCAGGGTGCTGGCTGGGCGGGAAGGGCGGTGGCCCGGGCACTGGTGACCCCTCCGCTCAGGTGAGGCGGCTTTGTGGCGAGGCCCCGGCGGGCCCCGCGGGAGCTGTGTCTGCGATTTCACACCGGAGGTCCATTCTTCCCGGCAGCGGGAGGGGGTGATCAGGATGCACCTGGCAGGGAAGGGTGGACGCCTCGGATGACCGAAGCCGGCTGTGGGGGAGGGAGGTCACAGGAGCTGGCCGGCGCTCCGCGTTCTGGGGCCCAGATTTCAATGAGGCTCTGTTTTTCTTGGGAACTGCTCTTACCTATAAAATACGCCTATGTGTGAGGGAGCGCGGAGAGGGGGGTGGTGATGTTTTTCTTTAAAAAAAAGCAAATATAAAAAATAACAGTGCTGTGTGCGCCTGCGGCGGCTGGAGGCCCCAGGTCTGTGCAATCTTGGCCAAGTCACTACTCCATCCCGCGCCTCCTCTCCCTGGTCTTTAGGAAGGAATGCACTTATGGTGACAGGCTGTTCCATCTTCGTCTCAGGCTGTGGGATCCGGGGGAGGGGAGGGGTGGGGGAGAAGCCCTCGGTGCACGCACAAGGTGTCTCCTGACAGCCTAGGACCCCCCCCTGCCCCCGCGGCTGTTTTCTGACTCAGACTCAGCAACTCCTGGGGTACCTGGCACCTCCTGGACACGTGGGGTGTTTTTGCTGAGCTGCACTGTGTCGAAACCCCTGCAGGGGCTGTGAGGAGGGCGTGGGCCACGCCTGGTGAGAAACCGGGCAAGATAGAGGGCCCCAGGCCTTTGAACAGGACAACAAGATGGCCTCTCATGTGGGAGCTTGGATTTGAGGGTTTGGAGGCCGCCCAGGGTCCCAGGCCGGACTCTGTGCGGCGGGCCCAGCTGGCTGGGGTCAGGATCTGTGGGGCCCAAACCCCAGCCCAGGGCACCCGACTGGTTGTCCCTCCCGAGGGAGCGGAGCTGCGGGGTGGAGAGGCCTCAGCCCCTGGCCTCACTCCCCTCTGGCCTGGCTGCTTTTGTCCTAATGATGGGGAATGAGGTCAGCGTTGGCCACGCAGCAAACACCATTTTTTTTTTTTTTGTCCTGCGGGGAATGGTTTGCTCTATCTGAGAACGGATCTGGTTATCTCCAGCAGGTCCCCTGTTTGCTGGCTTGGGGCGTTTGCATGTGTGGGATGAAAAAAGGGGGTGACCCCAAGAGCACAGGTAGGGCCTGCCCTGCCCCTGGCTGGGGGCTCCCCAGCACCTCAAGTCGGCCCCACACCAGAAGGGCAGCAAAAACTTTTATTTCTACACACACACAGGCACGTGTGCACACACACAGCACACACATGTGTACACACACAGCACACATGCGTGCATGCACACACTTATATTTTCAAGTGCACACACACACACACACACACACACCCCGGGATGTTTCTCGTGTTGCTAACATTTAATGTTCTAATATTAAAGTTGGAGGCACCGAGGGGCTGTCTTGAAAGGCTCATTCAGCCTGTCTGCCTCGAGCGGTTTTATTTATGTCTTCTTGTCACGCACGTCAAAGAGCCTTGTGTTTCTCGCAGACTGTTCGGGTGGCTGAGTGTTTTGCTTTTTGGCTACAGCTGGTTAATTTTTCCGAGTTTGTAGATCCAGGTGTGCGCTGCGAAGTTTTTTCCCAGCATGAGGAGCTCCCCAGTGAGGCTCAGAGGCCTCCTAGAAATTTCCGGCGTCCTACGTGCAAGAGACGGCTAATTTCAGAGAAGTTATGAGTGTGGGGGACAGAGGCGCCGGTTTCTGTGTCCACAGCCTCCCCCTGGACGAGGGGGCTGGGAGACGGGCCGCCCTGGAGCCGGATATTTAGAAGGCAGAGTTGAAAAACTGGTTACCAGATAAGATATCAGCAAAAGCACAAACGCTTGATGATAGTTTAAAAAATTCCTGCCTGTGAGCATCCTCCCAGCGAGCCCAGGAGGGACAGTGCCGGCCAAGTTGCTCGGGGTTTTGAAAAACATTTTAAAAATACATGTCCATCCTGTTTTTATTTTCTGCTCATTAGATTACTTCTTATTTTCAAAGTTCATGGCACCCCTCGTCAGATTGTTTAGATTATCATCGTCTTTTGGTTGGAAAAAAAAAACAACAAAAACCCACAAAACTTCAAGTTTTTTCACAATTAGGAATTACACCAAAAGTTGCTCTATGCACAGCAAGGAGCAAGACAGAACAAAAGCACTGCTTTCTTTTTTAGTATTTTTTTTTTTTGCAGCCATTAATAGGATCTTGTCTCGCAGCCATAAATTTAGTTAAGACATTCTTCACTTTTTGTGGAAAGGGAATGTATGAAAGTCTGACCTTCACCTTGCCTTTTTGTGAGCGACCTAAAAGCCGCGCTGTTTAGACCGAGTCTGGAAAATGAAACTCATTATGTAGAAAGCAAAGTACTTACCTGTGCTGTCTGGAAATTGTATTAGATTAAAAAAAAATAAAATGGGAGTATTTAAATAAATAAGACCAGTGTGGTCAAATTTCAAACAACTGATCCTCGGCGCCCCCATCCCTCATTCCGCATGTGTCCGTCCCGCGGGCAGCCGAGGCTGCTGCAATCATTCTAAAGAAGTGATCTGTGAAGCCTGGGTTTTTTTTTTTTTTTTAAAGTTCTTGCTGTCCCTTGCAATTTAACAATGCACCGTTTGAGTTTCAACTCTGGGTTTATTTTCTTTCCTGGCCCCCCCTTTTTTTTCCTAAAGGGCTCATACTTTACCTAGATCGCCGAAGAGCCGAGCGGCTAAGAAAGGATCCTAAAATTCTCATTGCATTTGTGGGGAAGGGAAAAAAAAATGTAACTGACTTTCACGAGCCTTTCAGCATTGTTTAAAAAATTTTTAAATAAACATTTGACAGTTTTTAAAGTTTAAAATTGCTTTAAGTTTTTAATAGCTAAATTCTCCTTAGATGTGATTTAAAAAGCATATGTGGTCATTAAAATAACGACTCTTTCAGACCCCTATAAAGGATTAATAAGATCTAAAAATACTTCAAATAAATCAAGGCTTTCGGCTGCGAGAGGAAGGCATTCCTTAGACATTTGGGGAGTGAAATTCCTTTCACATTTTCTGATGTCCTTTCACTTTTGTGGAAATCCGTACCTTCTCCCAGAAACAAACTCCGCACTCTAACTTATCTTTAATTGCTCATAAAAATTGGCTGTAAGTGGCACAATGAATTCTTTAGGAGAATGTTAATTTCCCAATTTGTGATGACTCCATTTTAGAAATTGCAGGACTGGGAGACTAACATAAATTCAGCGCCCACTTCTCTTTGAAAGGTAACTTTGAGTTTTCAAACGTGCGTTTTGCTCTCTCCGGTACAAATCCGAGGCCCTGGCGCGGCCTTGGAGATGCAGGCGCATGTGTACCTGAGGCCGGCGGCCCGGCGGCACCCCTAATTCCTGTTTTCTGGTCTGTGCTGCTGCCGCGGTTGGAATGCAGATATTAATTGCAGGTCCTCATCTGCCAGGGAGGATTTTCACACTGGCATCTGTGTTTCATCTACGGCCTGTTCCCACATTTATACATGTGTATGATTGAACACACATTTATGGAGACTCCTAGTTGTTTTATGTTCTTTTATTTGAAAAATAATAATTAACTTCTTAGGAATGCTTCCAGGGTTGTTAGACTTTTTTATATACACACGTAGGTAACACATCGTGGAAAGCGAATGCGTGGACTTTTCAAGGTGTGTGACGACGATAAAACAGCTGCTCGCAAGAGGTTTCTAAACAAACACGGGCTGCCGGGGTGTGGAGTGGCCGCTGTCAGTCG
>NW_005872635.1:37703-49812 GCF_000147115.1 Myotis lucifugus | reverse complement strand
CTACCATGCCAGGCAAGGTCGGGACTGGGGCCACGGCGCAGAGAGCCTCCTCCGGGTGCTTGACAGGCCTGTGGGCATCGACGGACAGACACTCACCCTCTCCTCTCACAGGCGTGCGTCCTGAATAAACGCTTGCAGATAAGCAGCAGAGAGATGTGGGGGACTCTCCATAGTGGCAAAAACTGGGAGCAATGCAAGTCTCCACTAGTGGGAGAACGCGTCAGTAACTGGTGTGTGCGCCACAGAACACAGCGCAGCGGTGGGAGTGAGGCCCGCAGCCGAGGGCGGCCTCCCGGGCACCCTCAACCCCCGAGCAAGTTACAGAATAAATAGCACTGAAATATAAGTGGGAGGATGCTTAGACCGTGGCGCCATTTACACGCGCCCTCCATATGCCCAGCTACAGGTGCTGCGTGGGGACACACGCCCACGGGTGTGGGTAATTCTTAAAGGAAAGCAACGGAATGAATTTAGGAAAATGATGTGGTGGATTGAAAAAAAAAAAAAAGGGCCGTGATGTTTGAGACCAACTCCCATCAAAAGGTGGACTCTCTCGCCCGCCCAGCCGGCGTGGCTCAGTGATTGAGCATCGACCTATGAACCAGGAGGTCACGGTTCAACCGATTCTAGGCCAGGGCACGTGCCCTAGTGGTGGGCTCGATCCCCAGGAGGGGGCGTGCAGGAGGCAGCCAGTGGGTGATTCTCTCTCATCATGGATGCTTCTATCTCTCCCTCCCTCTCCCTCTCTGAAATCAATAAAAAATATATTTAAAAAATAATAATAAAGAAGAGAGAGGGGCCGGAACCGGTTTGGCTCAGTGGATAGAGCGTCGGCCTGCGGACTGAAAGGTCCGCATGTATCTGGGCTGTGGGCACATCCCCAGTGGGGGGCGTGCAGGAGGCAGCTGATCAATGTTTCTCTCTCATCGATGTTTCTAACTCTCTATCCCTCTCCCTTCCTCTCTGTAGAAAAGTCAATAAAATATATTAAAAAAAAAAAAAGAAGAAGAAGAGAGAGGGACCGTGGGGAAACTGAGAAAAGGCTATTTTGGCAGAAGTGACCCTCTTCTTGGCCGTGTGGGCTGTGAACGGGGTTGTCTGCCATCATACCATTCTGATGGGACCCTGCTGCATACAGACACCCGCATACGGGAGACGTGATGCTGAGCAGCTCATCGGGAGAGGCGGGTGGCTGTGGGGCAAGGGGGCTCCGGCCTGGGAGGTGGTCGCTGCTTCGCTACCAGCCCTGGCGGATCCTCTCCCCCGCCCTCCCCTCAGAGCCACCGACCTCTCCACCAGCATGCTGACGGTGGGGCCTCGGGCCCCCGCGGCGGTCACCAGGTGGAGGGACGAGTCCGTGCACAGCACCACACAGGTCGTTTGGGACTTCACCGGCCCCTCGGGGTACACGTTCCGCCCCTCGTGGACCAAGTAGTGTTTCAGGAAGTGAATGCTTTGGCAGGAACACACCTCAGGAAGAGCGATGACCCCAAGAGGCAGTCCTGGGGGGAGAGAGGCACGCGTGCAGGTCGGAAAGGGGACAAAGGGCCCAGCCGGTGTTGTTCAGTGGTTAGCGTCGACCTAGGAACCAGGAGGTCACGATTCGATTCCTGGTCAGGGCACGTGCCTGGGTTGCGGGTTCCATCCCCAGTGTGGGGCCTGCAGGAGGCAGCCGATCAGTGATTCCTTCTCATCATTGATGTTTCTCTCTCTCTCTCCCTCTCCCTTCCCCTCTGAAATCAATAAAAATATTTTTTTAAAAGGGGGGACAAAGGGATGCAGCCCTGGTGCGGGATTGCAGCCAGCAAGGGCCTGAGGGACGTGAGGACAAAAATCAAGCAGTGAGTGCCCCCTTCAGGGGACCCCTTCTAAGTACCCCTTAGAACAGCGGTTCTCAACCTGTGGGTCGCGACCCCTTTGGCGGTCGAACGACCCTTTCCCAGGGGTCACCTAAGACCATCCTGCATATCAGATATTGACATGACGATTCATCACAGCAGCCACATTACCGTTATGAAGTAGCCACGACAATAATTTTATGGTTGGGTCACAACATGAGGAACTGTATTTAAAGGGCCAGAAGGTTGAGAACCACTGCCTTGGAAGCATTTATCAACATCCAGGAAGATGAAAACAAGCTATTGGAAGGGACTGTGAAGTTGTGATCGTTCTGCCCACCCACAGTAGCTGCTGGTTTCGAACTGATCGCTGGCCAGGTCTCTCAGCTTCAACAGCAAAGAGGTTCCTGCTGTCAGCAGGGGCTGGGGGAGCAGGAAGGAAGACTTGCTTGTTCTGAGAGCTTGAGGCGGGGTGGGGGGGAGGGCTAGGGCGTGTGGCACTGGGAGGTGATGTCTGTTGAATGAATTAGTGAATGAGGGGAAAGCAGGACCAGCCCTCCGAGGGGCCTTTAAGATCAGCAGGAATTCAGAGCTCCTGGAGTCTCGGTCCCTGGAGATACATCCGGGTGCCGGGCAGAGGGGGGGCTCACCTTCAGCCAGGTCCCACAGCGTCAGCACCCCGTCCTCGCAGGCCAGCACCAGGTAGGAGCCGCAGTCGCTGAGCTGAGACAAGGCAATGGGCGCCGCACAAGGCCACACGCCCTCGGGGTCTAAGCAGGAAGGACACACTCACCAGGCTGCCCCCCCAGGCCCCATACCCCCGTCCTCTCCACCGGCACCACCTGAGACCAGGCTAGCCTGCCCGTCGGGGACGAGGGCAGGAGCACCTGTGTGGACTCCCATCTCGCCCCCTCCGTGCAGCGCTAGCTCCTTGCTCGGGATGATAGAGCACGTCACACGCCTGTTAGGCTGCAGCTCATGATCAGTGAGCGCAGACGCCGTGGGAAGCGCTTTCACGCCTCGCTCCATTGGATTCCCACAGGGTCCTATGAGTGGGTCCTGCTAGCTCCCATTTTACAGATGAGGAGACTGAGGCACGGAAGTGGCTGATTTTCCCAAGGTCACCTAGGCAGTCAGCAGCGAAGTTTCTAACTCTCTATCTCTCTCTCTTCCTCTCTGTAAAAAATTAATAAAATATATTTTTATAAAATACAGCATAAGTGTTCCGCTCAAGGAAATACCACAGAGTGAACTGACTCGTGTAACCGTCCCCGTAAATATGTAAAAAACCAACAAATGTATTTCCTAAGGGCCTGTCGATGCCAAAGAGCTTTCACATACAGAACTCTGGGTTTTGCTGCTCACAGCCAATGGAGCAGGAGGCAGGATGGTCATTAACCAGCTCTGTGTTTCGGAGGAGAAGTCGGGGGATTGGGGTGTCAGGTGACAGGCCTGAGACTGCACAGTTCGCAGGCACTTGGGCCGGGCCGGGCTCTGGCCCTGGTCCTCAGAGGTCAAGGCCACCTTCTCCTGACCTTCGCTGCCCAGGGCCCTGGAGACCTGACTGGGCTTTGTCCCTGTTGACCTGTTGTCTTTGAGAAGCGGGACAAGCCCGGCCGCCGTGGCTCAGCGGTTGAGCATCGACCTGTGAACCAGGAGGTCACGGTTCGATTCCCGGTCAGGGCACATGCCCGGGTTGTGGACTTGATCCCCAGTGTGAGGCGTGCAGGAGGCAGCCGGTCAATGATTCTCTCTCATCACTGATATTTCTCTCTCTCTCTCCCTCTCCCTTCCTCTCTGAAATCAATAAAAAAATATATATATTTTTTTAAAAAGAAGCAGGACAGTTCTGAGACAGAGCCTCAGACCACACCACCACCCCCACGTCCCCCACGTCTGCCCGCACAGCTCTGGTCCCTGAAGCCACACTATGTGCCAGCCACGTGCTCTCGGCTAAGCTGGAGCAGGACCTGTTCCCAGGGCCCCGAGCTCAGGCAGCCGAGTACCAACTCTGTCCTTCAGGTTGCGGTTGAGTGAATAGAGGAAGAAGTTGTGCCGGCCCGTCCAGTGCACGCCGAGGACACTGGGGACCCCTGGGGAAGGAGAGGGGGGGCGTCAGTAAGGAGCCGGGGTGGCCATTGCCCAAGGGGAAGTCGGTTTGAAATAAAAAATGGTTTGTTCCGCCGGGCTGGTGTGTCTTTGTGTTTGAGCGTCGACCTATGAACCAGGAGGTCACAGTTCG
The DNA here is from genome assembly GCF_000147115.1 of Myotis lucifugus. NCBI lineage: Eukaryota > Metazoa > Chordata > Mammalia > Chiroptera > Vespertilionidae > Myotis > Myotis lucifugus. Next base: position 45,732 of record NW_005872635.1, on the reverse strand, counting down.
ATTCCTGGTCAGGGCACATGCCTGGGTTGCAGGCTCCATCCCCAGTGTGGGGTGTGCAGGAGGCAGCTGATCCATGATTCTCTCTCCTCATTGATGTTTCTCTCTCTCTCCCTTTCCTTTCCTCTCTAAAACCAATAAAAATATATTTTTAAAAAAGTGGTTTGTTTCCAATGGGCGGCACCCACCACAAGGGTGAGCGTCTCGGAGAGCAGGGGCGGGGCACCCCAGAGGGCTGCTCCTAGGCCAGCTCCTCTTCCTGGGAGGGACAGTGGCCGCAGCTGCCCTCGGCTGCTTCCACAGCTTCTAGATCATTCGTGTCCATCTGGCTGTCAGTGTTTTACTGATATTTTTAAAAATATATTTTTATTGATTTCAGAGAGGAAGGGAGAGGGAGAGAGAGGTAGGAACATCAATGATGAGAGAATCATGGATCGGCTGCCTCCCGCAGGTCCCCTACTGGGGACTGAGCCCGAGACCTCCTGGCTCCTAGGTCGACGCTCAACCACTGAGCCACGTGGGCTGGGCCGGCTGTCGGTTTTTAAATCACATCCTGTACGAAGTGAATTCATATCCAGAACAGCCTGGCACCCTCCCCTGAGGCAGGTCACTCCCGGAAGACAGTGCCAGCCCCATTCTCAGGGCCTCTGGGCCACAGCCGGCGCCGGCTTCCACCTGGCCCCCTCCCCCCACGCAGGGTGTGCTGCGGGGACCCCTCTGGGGGGGTCCAGATGCTGAGGCATTGCCCAGGGTGACTGGCCACGTGCCCAGGGCAGCCACTCCTTCATGGTCACTTACCTGGGGGGCTCTTGACCTCTGCTGGCATCACCGTTAGGCAGCTGTGAAAAAGGAAGTGGAACGTGGCCATGCTGGAGAGAGAGAGAGAGAGAGAGACTCGTCAGAGCCACGGCAGACTCCTTGGCAAGGAGCAAGGCTGGTAGTCTCGGTACCAGGACCGGAAATGGGGTCCAGAGCCCCGAGGCACATGGCATTCTGGGTGCAGGTCCTGGTGGGTGCAGGGGGCGGGGCTGTGGGACCCTCTCCCAGGCGGGACCAGCGCCCTCTCTGACCCGGGAAGACCCCTTCAGGACCAGGCTTGGGCCATATGCCCGAATGCCCTCTTATCCTGGGGGCGGTACAGCCATGCTGTGCTGAAAAATTGGCTCTGTTTTTTAAAGCCCCAATTCCTGATTTATAGGGCTGTGGCTTTCTGTGGCATAAACACTCTCGTGATGGACAGTAACCAGCGGTTTAACAGCTGCCTGCAGGTTCCTAAACGCCTCGCCAGGCAGCGCTCCCCTGAGCCTCGCTCATTCCAGCCCAGGGTGCAGCGGGGTGCAGGGGGCTCAGCCCCAGGGCTGTGTCCTGACGGAGCAAACTCAAGGCCCAATGAGGGCAAGATGAGAGCGTTCATGCCCAGTGGGTGAGCATCGACCTCTGAACCAGGAGGTCACGGTTCGGTTCCCAGTCAGGGCACACGCCCGGGTTCTGGGCTCCATCCCCAGTAGACACTTCCCAGGCTGGGGCTCTGCTTTTACCGTCAGGACATGGGGCGAGTGGGGCCCGCAGGAAATGGAGACAGATGTTAACGGTAGTGACTTACAGTTCTACGTCTAGGATCTTCCGTGTTGTCTAGATAACTAGGACAAAATGCTAAGAGATGGTATCATACCTAAAGTAGTATAATAAGCTGTTTGCCATCTCCACAGCTACTATCTATTCCTTCTTGAAATCCATGTTCTCAGCCTTTGTCCTGTTTAAAAAAATCTCAAAAAGATATGACTTCTCGCCCTGCCAGCATGGTTCAGTGGGTGAGCATCAACCTATGAACCAGGAGGTCATGGTTTGATTCCCAGTCAGGGGACATGCCCGGGTTGCGGGTTCGATCCCAAATAGGGGCCATGCAGGAAGCAGCCGATCAATGATTCTCTCTCATCATTGATGTTTCTATCTCTCTCCTGTTCCCTTTCTCTCTGAAATCAATAAAATATATATATATAGAGGCCTGGTGCACAAAAATTTGTGCACTTGGGGGGATCCCTCAGCCTGGCCTGTGCCCTCTCGCAGTCTGGAACCCCTCGGGGGATGTACACCTGCTGGCTTAGGCCTGCTCCCCCGGGGATTGGGCCTAAGCTGGCGGTCAGACATCCCTCTGGCAGCCCGAGAGCCCTCGGGGATGTCCACTTGCCAGCGGGGATCAGGCCTAAGCTGCAGTCGGACATCCTTAGCGCTGCTGAGAAGGCGGGAGAGACTTCCACCACCACCGCTGTACTGGCAGCTGGCAGCCTGGCTTGTGGCTGAGCAGAGCTCCCCCATGTGGGAGCGCACTGACCACCAGGGGGCAGCTCCTGCATCAAGTGACTGCCCCCTGGTGGTCAATGTGTGTCATAGTGACCAGTCATTCCCAGTTGTTCTGCTGTTAGGGTCAGTTTGCATATTACCCTTTTACTATATAGGATGACTTCTCGAACGATCTGCTGGAGTTCTCAGAGAGAAGCCCCAAACCAGAAGCTTTTAGACCCCGGATTGATTCAGGTCCTTGGGGAGAAGCCCTGGGGGCCAGGGCACAGGGTGAGGGCTCACCTGAGCGGCTCCTCCTCCCACTCCCCATCCAGGTACTTCCTGTAGGTGGCGTTGAAGACGGCGGTGTGCTGCTCCCACTGACTGTCCTTGATGATGTGGTTCTGGCCCGAGCCCAGCCCGTAGCAGCCCTCCATCTTAGCAAACACTTCCAGGGGGCTCTTAAATAGGCTGCCTGCGCGGGACATAGTCCAGAGTCGGCCAGACCGTCCGGCTCCCGCTTCCCGAGGCTCCCCTCCTTCCTCCACGCTTCCCAGCTCCTGCAGCATCCCGCCTCCTCAGAAACCCAGTCTCGCCTGCAACCCTCCGTCCGTCCGTCCGTCCGTCCGTCCGTCCATGAGCCCAGGCGCTGTCTTTCCCGGGCCTCTCTGCTACCCCCACGCTCAGGGAGCCCGGGCCACAAGCTGCTGCTCCTTCTGCTTCCGCGTCTCCCTCCCACCGCAGGTCCTCACCCCGGGTTACAGCATCTCCAGGGGATGTTCCCCACGTCACCGGAGACCTGAGGGCACGGTCGCTGTCCCACCAACCCAGCAGGCAGTCCTGTCCCTTTCTCTGTTTAGTTTCCTGCAACTACCTTCCTTTCCAAGGCCGCCTCCCTCTGTCAGTCACTGTCTTCATCACTCCCCTTCCCATAAGCTTTCGTTTCCTGCCTGTCATCTGTCCCTAAGCCCACAGGAAAACCGGGCGATTTCGTTTCTGGGTCCGCACCCCCAACTGTCAGGACTCGGTACTCTCTGGAACGTGCCCAGGCCCCTCAAGTTGCCTGCCGGGTCCCACGGTGGCCCGGATGCCCCTCCCCAGGGCAGCCACTGTTATCACTTCGCTGTGTAGCTCTCTACAGCAGGCTCCTCGTTGATAAGCTCACGGTAGCATATTCCATCCACGGATGGTCTAACCCAGTGATGGCGAACCTATGACACGCAAACTCATTTTTTTGGTTGATTTTTCTTTGTTAAATGGCATTTAAATATATAAAATAAATATCAAAAATATAAATCTTTGTTTTACTAGGGTTGCAAAGATCAAAAAATTTCTCTATGTGACACGGCACCAGAGTTAAGTTAGGGTTTTTCAAAATGCTGACACGCCGAGCTCAAAAGGTTCGCCATCACTGGTCTAACCGGTTCGTTATACATCGTTTTGCTTCCACCTGCAGAACCTACTGCTGACTGTACTGATGAATGAACTAACATGGGGTGTAGCAATGAATGAACTCCAGCACTAGCCGGTTTGGCCCAGTGGATAGAGCGTTGGCCTGTGGACTGAAGGGTCCCGGGTTCAATTCCAGTCAAGGGCACATGCCTGGGTTACAGGCTGGATCCCCAGTAGGGGATGTGCAGGAGGCGGCCGATCAATGATTCTCTCTCATCATTGATGTTTCTCTCTCTCCCTCTCCCTTCCTCTCTGAAATCAGTAAAAATATATTTAAAAAACAAACAAACAAACAAAAAAGACATGACAAGTCAATTAATATGTTTGGATTCTGATTCAAACAAACCGATGTAAAAAAAAAAATCTTAAAAAAATTTTTTTTTAAAAAAGGAATGAATTCCTATCAGCACCAAGAAAGACCTCTCTGTTTCATGGTCTCCCCATTCTGTTAGTTAACAGAATCCCTGTAACATTTATAACGTGTGTCTTTAGGTCCCAGAGTTTATCACTTAAAGAACATTTTCTCGCCCTAACCGGTTTGGCTCAGTGGATAGGGCGTCAGCCTGCGGACTCAGGGGTCCCAGGTTCGATTCCGGTCAAGGGCATGTACCTTGGTTGTGGGCACATTCCCAGTGGGGAGTATGCAGGAGGCAGCTGATCAATGTTTCTAACTCTCTAATCCCTCTCCCTTCCTCTCTGTAAAAAATCAATAAAATATATTTAAAAAAAAAAGAACATTTTCTCTCCAGAACTGTACTTGTGATTTAGATATTGCTGCCCATAAATAGAAAAGATGGGAAAGGTGGGAAAAGGCAACAAAAGGAAAAAACAATGCAAAATCAATGGCCAAAGGAGAGTATTAGTGGAATCATACTGGCCTGTAATGGGTTTGGGTGGCTTGATCTTCATTACCTGGACTGGAATACTCAACTTAAACTCCGCCAGACAACAGGTGCTTCCATCCTACAATAAGGAAAAGGCACAGCTAATAAGACCACAGAGGAGGGGAAAAAAAACCACCAGAATAATTCCAAATATGGCAGGCAAAGAGGGAAAAGGAAGAAAAAAACGGTAGGACGATAGAGAGTAAATAGCAAAGTGGTAGACTCAAACCCATGCCTGGCCGTGGCTCAGTGGTTGAGCGTAGACCTATGAACCAGGAGGTCACGGTTCGATTCCCGGTCAGGGCACATGCCTCGGTTGTGGACTCGATCCCCAGTAGGGGGCGTGCAGGAGGCAGCCGATCCGTTATTCTCTCTCATTGATGTTTCTATCTCTCTCCCTCTCCTTTCCTCTCTGAAATCAATGCAAATACATTTTTTAAAAAATACCTGCATTTCTGTATACTGAGAATAAGCTGTTTATATCAGAGTTTGGGAAATTCAGGGGAATGCAGGGCATGAAAGGGTTACATCAACCCCCAAGGGAAGAGAAATTGCCTGGGAGGCAAGAGGAAAGGCCCCCAGAGAAATGCCTAGGAGTCCTGGGTGGAGAGGCAACGCCCAGACCCGGGAGGGACTGAGTCCTGCTCCCGCAGCCACTCTGCCCGTTAACATCCGGTTTGAACCAGAGCGAATTGGTTTGGGAGACATGGCCAGGGTGACTGGCCTCCCTCCCACCCCCATTCATCTCCATGTCCCCAGGAGGGCTCATGCGGGATGGAGGGCCAGGGGAGGGAGAAACGCAGGCTTCCTACCGCTTGGAGCTGTTTGGGTTTTTTCTTTGGGTTCACAGCCAGTTGGGGGTGTTCCACTTCCTTGACCCAAGCCTCCTTGGGCAACTTGTACACGTCCAGCCAAGTGTCTCCAGCCCCTGCGTTGGGAAAGCCAGGGACTGTTGAGCAACGGCAGGCAGGCGCCACGTGTCCTCTGAGGACGGCCTGTCTCCTCAGAACCCCTGACACGGAGGCCGGCAGACACCCTCCCCCCCAACAGCAGGGTCCTCACTCCCGGAGAGCTGGGCTGCTCCCCCGAGGCCACCGCACCTGCACTGCCCCAGCAGCTTTTATTGGTTGGTTGATGGGTTTCAGAGAGGAAGGTAGAGAGAGAAACATCATGATGAGAGAGAATCATGGATCGGCTGCCTCCTGCACGTCCCCTATTGGGGACCGAGCCTGCAACCCAGGCATGTGCCCTTGGACCGGCATCGAACAGTGACCCTTCCGTCCACAGGCTGACGCTCTAACCACTGAGCACACTAGCTAGGGTGAACCCTAACAGTTTATAACCAGACTCTGCCGGGCCCGTCCCCAGGTGTTCCCCAATGGCAAACCCCACTGACATCTTGTTTCAGCGATTCCTCTCTGGGGAGGAAGGTGGCTCGTATGGAACCAGCAATGGACAGGGCTAGGCCGAGAAGAGGTTGGAACTGGGAGCGATGCCCCAAGAGAATCCTTCTGATCAATATTGGGCAGATGACAACCTGTGGGGGGGGCGGGCGTGGGACTTTGTCTTGTCATAGAAATGTGCGCGGCTCTGTACCGAGTACCTGCCCATTGGGGGAGGGGATGGGTTCCTGGCTAAAGGTTTCCTTCACAAAGTGCTCGTGGCCCTGGCCGGTGTGGCTCAATGGATAGAGCGAAGGCCGGCAGACTGAAGGGTCCCGGGTTCGGTTCCGGTCAAGGGCACGTACCTCGGTTGCAGGCTCCATCATCCCTGGCCTTGGTCAGGGTGCATGTGGGAGGCAACCGATCAACATGTCTCTCTCACATCGATGTTTCTCTCCGTCTCTCCTCCCTTCCACTCTCCCTAAAAAAATCAATGGAAAGATATCCTCAGGTGAGGATTAACAAAAAAAACAAAAACAAAAAAGTGATCAACTGGTCACCTTGACTTCAGAATTCTGGCCTCCAGAACTCTGGGAGAAAATAGTGATCTGTTGCTTTAAGCCACCCAGTGTGGCACTGTTTGGGCCGCCCTGGGAAACTGCTGCAGAATCAAAGTCTCCTTTGATGCATAAAGCGGTGTAAGTACACGTCTTCCTCAAGCACGTGACCTGGGAGGGACCCAGGAAACAATATCAGTAGAGGCCCAGTCCGGCCGGTGTGGCTCAGAGGTTGAGCATCAACCTATAAACCAGGAGGTCATGGTTCAATTCCCGGTCAGGGCACTTGCCGAGGTTGCAGGCTCCATCCCCAGTAGTGGGCGTGCAGGAGGCAGCCGATCCATGATTCTCTCTCATCGTTGATGTTTCTATCTCTCTCTCCCTCTCCTTTCCTCTCCGAAATCAATAAAAATATATAAAAAATAAATTAAATTAATAAAAAATAGAGGCCCATAAATCATATGTCTAAATATTCAAAAGTTAAAAAATCAAGCTAACAGTCCATTTGGAAGGAAGAAAAAAAAAGTCCATCACCATAGTAATAATTGCAACATTGCTTAAATCGGTGGGCAAAACTTTAAGAAGAAACAGGGTATTTGTAGAATCTCAAAGTATCTCCCCCAAGTGGTTTTCGATGACTGTGGTCGTTTCAGCATTCAGCTGAAAATTCTTTGGTTCTGCTGCCTCTCCCCTTCAGTGTGGCCTGGACATGGTGACTCCCTTCTGACAGAGTTTGGACAGAAGCAACACAGTGGCTCAGCCGGGCGGGGGTGGGGGGAGCCTGGCAGATGCCACTTTAACTAAATGTCAAGGTTAACATGGGCAGCAGAGAGTCACGTTGCTGTCACACTGGCCCTGGTTCGCTGCAGTGAAAAAAGCCCTTCACCTCTGCGTATCTTCCCCCAAATCCTTAAACCCCCAGTGGAACCACGAGAAACACTCAAACCATGAAATTGAGGGGACGTTGCACAAAACATCTGACCGGTGCTCTTCAGAAATGTCAAGGTCACGGAAAACAAGGAGAGACCAAGACACTGTCAGTCAGGAGTAGACTAAGCAGACGTGAGACTAGATGCAGTGTGGTTTCCTGACTGACCCTCAGAGCGAAAAAATTAGATTCGTGGGAAAACTGGTGAAATTGCAGGGGATGGGGTGGGAGGGAGAGAATATGTAATTAACTGTATTATACCACCGGGCCGGTATGGCTCCGTGGTTGAGCATCTACCTATGAACCAGGAGGTCATGGTTCGATTCCTGGTCAGGGCACATGCCCGAGTTGCAGGCTTGATCCCCAGTGGGGGGGGCGGGCATGCAGGAGGCAACCGATCAGTGATTCTCTCTCATCATTGATGTTTCTATCTCTCTCTCCCTCTCCTTTCCTCTCTGAAATCAATAAAAAAAAATTTTTTTTTAAATAGTATTCTAGCCCTAGCTGGTTTGGCTCAGTAGATAAAGCGTCAGCCCGCAGACTGAAGGG
>NW_005872635.1:35257-37603 GCF_000147115.1 Myotis lucifugus | reverse complement strand
CAAGGGCAATTTCAATCAAGGGCACATGCCCGGGTTGCGGCCTCAATCCCTGGTAGGGAGCGTGCAGGAGGCAGCCGGTCAATGATTCTCTCTCATCATTGATGTTTCTATCTCTCTCCCTCTCCCTTCCTCTCTGAAATCAATAAAAATATATATTTTTTAAAAAAGGAAAAGCAATTCAATGTTACAAAGGATATTACCTTTAAAAAAATCGTATTGTACCCATGTTATTGGCTCACTAGTAAGTTTGACAAGTGCCTGGGGAAGCTGGGTGGAGGGTACGAGCTCTCTGCCCGGCCCCTGCAGTTCTAAAGAGTCCTCGAGGGGAAGGGGGATTCTCTAGGGGAGACTGCGACCCGGACTCTCCTCGAGGCCCCCGTGAGCCTTGCCTTGTATGAGGAAGGCTGCAAAGTCCCCTCCGTGAGAGATGTCCATCTTCATGCAGATGGTTTGCTTGTTGGTGTCATCCTGAAACAGAGAGAGGCTGCTAGAGCCAGGCCGCCCGCTGACCGAGAGGGGGCCTGCGGGGGCTGGCCTGTCCCCCCCCCCCCACGTTCACAGAAACCCTTCCAAGCTGGGGGCACAGAGAGATGCCTCTCTGTGGACACGTGTTTGTATTTCTCTGGGGTCAAAGCCTAGGAATGTGACTGATGAGCGATCGGTTCAACTTTATATCTCAGATATGTTTCCCAGTCTGTCTGTGGATTTTTTGTTTTCTTTTTTTTTTTTTTTTAATATATTTTTATTGGGTGTGTCTGGCCGTCTCGCTCTGTCCTGATCAGCTGGACCCCAGCAGCAAACTAACCTACCGGTCGGAGCGTCTTCCCCCTGGTGGTCAGTGTACATCATAGCAAGTGGTTGAGCAGCCTTAGTACATCATTATCATATTACACTTTGATTGGTTGAATGGATGACTGGACACTTAGCATATTAGGCTTTTATTACATAGGATACTTTCTTTGCCCTGGGACCCATCAGTAACATTTTGTACAAGATAAACTGCAATTAGAAATCTACCCTGAGCAATACTGTCTCTTTTGTGGATTCATTAATCTTAAAAAATAAAAAGAGCCCACATTCTGAGAACCTACATGCAGGCAGTGTGTGGGAACGAGGGATGCACGGGTAAGACGTGCCCCTGCCCTCAGGGAGCCTACATCCCGGGGAAGAAGCCACCATGTAAACAAGCAAGGCTGCGGGAGAGAAAACGCAAAGGAAATTCTGTTCTGTACGGTGGTGGCACAGAGGAGGGAGAGTATTTAGAGAGCTGGCCTGGAGGCACGGGAGAAATTTAAGAGGCACGCACAGTAGGTAGGGAGGCAGGGGGAGTCCTCCAAGCACAGGGAACAGCATGGGCCGGGGAACAGGATGTGAGGCGGCCCGGAAGTTTTAGGGACTCATGAGGAGTTATCGGATATGTTGGGCTGGACCGGAGTTCCTTCGTAATTCTCTCCTCTCAACCACATGTAATAAGTCCAAGGTATTCAGCTCCCACCTCTCATGGTCCGGGAACCTTTAAATTGACTACTTTGGAGAAGGCTGTTGGACCAGGGAGGTGTCTCTTTCTTACTATTCTAGGACAGCTGTCATTGCCTCCATCTTAAATTTAATTTAATTTTATTTCTTGTTAATCCTCACCCAAGGATATTTTTCCCGTTGATTTTTTAAAAATATATTTTATTGATTTTTTACAGAGAGGAAGGGAGAGAGATAGAGAGTTAGCAACATCGATCAGCTGCCTCCTGCACACCCCCTACTGGGGATGTGCCCGCAACCAAGGTACATGCCCTTGACCGGAATCAAACCTGGGACCCCCTAGTCCGCAGGCCGATGCTCCATCCACTGAGCCAAACCGGTTAGGGCATTTCCCATTGATTTTAAGAGAGAGTGGAAGGGAGAGGGAGAGACACACACAGAGAAATTGATTGGTTGCCTCTTGCACGTGCCCCCACCGAAGCCAGGGATTGATTCTGCAACCGAGGTGCGTGCCCTGGACCGGAATCAAACCTATGACTCTTCCTTCATTCCACAGGCCGGTGCTCTAACCACTGAGCAAACTGGCTAGGGCTTAGTACATTTTTCCGAGTTTTATTTATTGATTTTTTCAGAGAGAGAGAGGAAAGGAGAGAGAACCATCGCTTTGGTCCCACCTATGTATGCATTCTTTGGCTGATTCTTGTACGTGCCCTGATCGGGGATCGCACCCTGAACCTTGGTGTATCGCCTGGCGCTCTAACCCACTGAGCTACTCGGCCAGGGCCTCGCCTCCACCTTAAGAGTGAACCTGATTGGCTACCGCGTGCGGCCCCGCTCTAGGAACTTACCACTTTCAATTGATGGTTTTGA
>NW_005872635.1:27068-34922 GCF_000147115.1 Myotis lucifugus | reverse complement strand
AGCTCCTGCACGCTCGGGCCTCCTCCCGCCCCTCCCCCGCTGGGAGGGCCTGGGTCTCCCTGCCTGCCTCCACCCGGCACCTGCCCACCCCAGCCCCGTCCCCTTCTCCTAGGAGCCTCCCATGGGCCCTCTGGCCACACCGGTCCCCTCTCCTTGACTCCTGTCCTCTGTGCTAGTCATCATCCCATTCTGCCTCACCTGGTTACCCACCTGTGTCCTGTGGGTGTTTTGTTTGTTTTGTTTTGAATATATTTGTCTTGATGTCAGAGAGGAAAGGAGAGGGAAAGAGAGATAGAAACAGCAATGATGAGAGAGAATCATTGATCAGCTGCCTTCTGCACGCTCCACATTGGGGATCGAGCCTGCAACCCGGGCATGTGCTCTGACCGGGAATCGAACCAGTGACCTCCTGGTTCATAGGTCGACTCGCAACCACTGAGCCACGCCGGCCGGGCTTGTGGGTGTGTTTTATTCCTCTAGCGAGGTCATAGGTTCTTTGAGGGAAAGGTCATATCTCACTCTTCTATGTGCCTCACCTGTCAAGCCCCAGCAAGTTCCCCATACAGTTGATTTTGTTGATTTCACAAGAAATCTGTGTCATTCTAATTATTGTGTATCCTACGGGCTCCCTCCAGTAGAGGATGCACATCCCCCTGACTTCTCGCCCCTTCCTTTAGGTGCCCCCCAGACGCCCAGAACCCGCCCCTCCACCCGTAACACAGACCTCGCAAAGGCAACCGGCCCACGGGGGTGGAGGTCTAAGTGCGCCCAGTACACACCCCTGGGGTACCTGCTCTCCGGCCAGGGACGTGCTGGGGACGAGCCAGGCAGCCCCTGCCCGCAGACTCATCACGCTGAGGGTCACACAGACGTGAACCTGACCAGATACGGCGCGATTAGACCAAAGCTGGGCACGTGCAATGGAACGCACCGACCCCTGAAGCCCTATTCTCCCACAGCGGCTTCAGCATCGAGCTGTGATCTAAGGCAGAATAGAGTCCTTTTCTTCCCTCCCCCTCACTGACCTCCCTGCCCCATACACATACCTCATCACTCACCCAGTTTTCCCATTACATCTTCCTTTTTTTTTTTTTTAATCCTCACCCGAGGATATTTTTCCATTGATTCTTAGAGCGAGTGGAAGGAAGAGGGAAAGACAGAGAGAAATACTGATGTGAGAGAAACGCATCGATTGGTTGCCTCCTACACACGCTCCAACCAGGGCATGGGCCAGGGAGGAACCTGCAACTGAGGTTCATGCCCTTGACCAGAATCGAACCCGGGACCCTTCAGTCCGCAGGCCGACGCTCTATCCACTGAGCCAAACCGGCCAGGGCTTCCTTTTCATTTTTAAAGCTTTTTTTTTTAACTTATATTATTATTTTTTATTATATATTATTATTATATTTGTGAACTTAATATTAGACTTAGAGAAAACTTGTGAAAATAGAACAGAGAATTCTCTGATGTCCCTCCCCTCACTTCCCCTCGTGTGAGCATCGCGTGTAACCACAGTGCAGTCTTCCTCATCATGTGAACGGCCCCTGCCCTGGTCCAGGCCATCGTTTCTCCCCTCAGTGCACACAGTGGTTCTTTCTCGTCTCTCTGCCTCTTGTCCGGCTTCTGCAGACTCCTACCAGTGCGCCCTTCCTAACCTGTCCACCAGGCCCAGCCACCTCAGAGACGGGGCCCCCGGACCCTGTCTGCAGCCCTCTACGCTGCAGTCCCCATGAGGGCCTGGTTCGTCCTCGGGCTGAGGGGGAAAGCAAGCCCTGGTTTCTGTGAGCGGCAGGATTGCTGAGTGCCCGCGGGGTGTGGACTCCGGGGCCTCCTGCCTGGTTCGAATCCCGCCAGCGCCATTTACTTCCTGTGTTACCTCAAGTGAGTCATTTCACCTCCGCGCCTCGGTTGCCTCCTCTGAAAAGTATACTTACCTCCTAGGGCTGTGCTGAGGGTTAAAGGGCCAGTATGTGAAATGTTGGGAGAGTGCCTGGTACACCGTACATGACCAGGGAGAACTTGCCAATGTCTGGCCCTGCCCACCCCTGGGAAGGAAATGAACAACGGTCTACGGCAAGCATGTCAAACTCGTGGCCCACGGGCCGCATACAGCCCATAACGAATATTTTTGTGGGCCAGCCAACATAACAGTGTGAGCAGTTATTTACTGGTACAGCTAGAGGCCCGATGCATGAAATCCATGCACGGGTAGGGTCCCTAGGCCTGGCCAGCAATCAGGGCTGATCTGTGGGCCAACAGCGGGGCGATTGGGGGGCCCCTGCTGGCACCTGCCTTGGCTGGCCTGGGACCTGCAGGTTGGGGGCAGCCCCTGCATTGAGCGTCTTCCCCCTGGTGGTCAGTGTGCGTCATAGCGACTGGTCGTTCCACCGATCAATTTGCATATTAGGCTTTTATTATATAGGATTATAAAAGGAAATAAGTCTCCTGTCAGATCCAGAATTACTGACATTCACCATGGGTCAGTATTGAAAGTGATCGCTGCGAACAAGACTTCCCCCGAAGTAGGAAAGATGGTAGCAGAGAGGAGATGCCAAGTGTCAGGAAGAAAACATGAATCTTATCATTGCTCTTGTGCTTTTTTTTATAAATACTATACTTTTCGAAATAAACCTACGTTTCTATGAAAATGGAAGCTTTTGTTTTTTTGCGGCCACATAAACTTAAACCTTGTTTATTGGGCCCGTGTTAGCCCTTGAGTTTGACACGCTCGGTCTACAGGTGCATGTAAATGAGGCTAAAGGAAGATGAAGAACAAGTACCCATTTCATCCACAGGAGCCATCAGTGTTTCGTTCCCCAAGTCTGTGGCCCAGATGGACATGACCTCGGCCTTAAATTTCTCGTAAACATAGATTTGTTTAGCATCGTGCAGATTGTAGATAGAGAAGCCTTTGGCTCCTGCAATAAACACATAGTCCTGGGAAACCGCTAGGCATCTTGGCCTTTTGCTGAGCTGGGAAAACAAAGAACAAAGAGAGGGGAAAAAAAAGGATTTTCCAGCTGCCACTGTCTGCGAGCAACATGTTAACATTTCAAAGAGGGATGTGGGTCCTTCCTACATATAATATCCTCCCCAAACACAGGCTCATTTTCGTATTGTGCCCATGTATCAAGGAGTCATAGCCACCCTAGCCGGTTTGGCTCAGTGGATAGAGCGTTGCCTGCAGACCGAAGGGTCCGATTCCAGTCGAGGGTACGTACCTCGGTTAAGGCTCCTCCCGGGCCCGGGCCCTGGTCGGAGCTAGGGCAGGAGGCAACCAATTGATGTGTTTCTCTCACATGGATGTTTCTCTCTGTCTTTCCCTCTCTCTTCCACTCTCTCTAAAAATCAATGGGAAAAATATCCTCGGGTGAGGATTAACAAAAAAAAGGGAAAAATAAGAGGAAGTCATAGCACTCCACTTTTAGGGGGGTGGGGCCAGAGAAAACAGAGAAGTGGAGAGTAGCCGAAACAGGGTTGGCTCAGTGGATAGAGCGTCGGCCTGCGGACTGGAGGGTCCCGGGTTCGATTCCGGTCAAGGGCATGTACCTTGGTTGCGGGCATATCCCCAGTGGGAGATGTGCAGGAGGCAGCTGGTCGATGTTTCTCTCTTATCGATGTTTCTAACTCTCTATCTCTCTCCCTTCCTCTCTGTAAAAAATCAATAAAATATATTTTAAAAAAAAGTGGAGAGTAAATGTTTAGTCACTACAGTATGTGTGGCCACATTCCCTGAACCACTTTCATCTATAACATTGTGGCTCAGTGGTTGAGCGTCGACCTATGAACCAGGAGGTCACAGTTCGATTCCCAGTCAGGGCACATGCCCGGGGTTGCGGGCTCAATCCCCAGTGTGGGGCGTGCAGGAGGCAGCGATCCATGATTCTCTCTCATCATTGATGTTTCTATCTCTCTCTCCCTCTCCCTTCCTCTCTGAAATCAATAAAAATATATATTAAACAAAACCAAAAAACACTGTGGAAAGAGCTATCGTGGAGGCGCTGGCAGATTCTCACCCATCAAGCAAGAGAGTGATGACTACATTCAGAAAGATATCAAAATAACAGCGGCTGAACATAAAAGACCTGCTGTGTCATCCTCTATTAGCCAGAACCCCCGTTTCCACAGACACGGACCAAATCCATTCCAGGCAACACCGGCATGCCTAGACTCTTTTAAAAGAAATGCAGCTGTCTAGGCATGCCGGTGCTCCTGGTAGGAAGGCTCCTGGTAGGAATTCCTTCCCTGGATGAGGTGTTTTCATTTATTATTCACTGGAGGCCTGATGCACGAAATTTGTGCAAAGGTAGGCCCTCACAGCCCCGGCTTCATCCAGAAGGTCGTCCGGATGGTCATCCTGCTGTTTGGTCTAATTAGCATATTAGCTCTTTATTATATAGGATATGGAGAGGAAGGGAAAGGGAGAGAGAGATAAAAACATCAATGATGAGAGAGAATCATGGATTGGCTGCCTCCTGCACGCCCCACACTGGGGATCGAGCCCACAACCTGGGCGTGTGCCCTGACCGGGAATCAAACCGTGACCTCCTGGTTCATAGGTCGATGTGCAACCACTGGGCCACACCGGCCCGGCCATGTTTTGATTTATTAACACTCAACTGGGAAACAGGGAGGGGCCCCTGGTCAGCTTCTCCGTACCTTGTTTTCTAAAATTGGAGGGTAGACGGTGGGCCGGATCCGGCTGAGCTCCACCTCCCGCAGGGCGTCCCTCTCCTCGATAATTTCCCACGCCCGGTCGAACAGA
Organism: Myotis lucifugus; assembly: GCF_000147115.1. NCBI lineage: Eukaryota > Metazoa > Chordata > Mammalia > Chiroptera > Vespertilionidae > Myotis > Myotis lucifugus. The sequence goes on along the minus strand of NW_005872635.1, from coordinate 30,157 downwards.
AGGTTCACCAGCTTGTTGATCATGCGATACGGCTGAGGCAGGGAATCCAGCTCCTGGTGTGGGTCCTTGAAGACGTAACTCTCTTCATCATCCTTCGACCAGTCCTTCTCCGACGGGGTCGGCACCTCCAGCTGCCTCTTTTGTGTAAACAAAGGCAGCCTCATCTTCTGGGCCCGGCTTTCGTTGAGGGATGACATCACAGAAGGCGGCACTGGGAACGGCTCTGAGACTGAGGAGCTGATTAAAGGAAGGAAGTAAAGGTATTAGAGAAAATAAGGGAAGTTCAGCCCTAGCCAGTTTGGCTCAGCGGATAGAGCGTCGGCCTGCGGACTGAAGGGTCCCAGGTTCGATTCCGGGCAAGGGCACATGCCTGGGTCCAGTAGGGGGCATGCAGGAGGCAGCCGGTCAATGATCCTCTCTCATCATTGCTATGTCTCTCCCTCTTCCTTCCTCTCTGAAATCAAAATATATTTAGCCTGTTTGGCTCAGTGGGTAGAGTCTAGGCCTGTGGACTGAAGGGTCCCAGGTTCGATTCCAGTCAAGGGCACATGCCCGGGTTGTGGGCTCGATCCCAGTAGGGGGCGTGCAGGAGGCAGCCGGTCATCTCATCATTGATGTTTCTTTGTCTCTATCCCTCTCCCTTCCTCTCTAAAATCAATAAAAATATATTTTCAAAAAATATATATATTTAAAAATAAATAAATAGTGAAGTTCAAACAGTACATCATCTCTAGCACAAGCATAACATTCTATGGGGACTATTTATTCTAGGGAATGGCACTTCCCATGTTTATTATGGGGTGGTTATCAACTTACTAAGATACGCTCTTCACATTAGTAAGGACGTCAGCAGAGACAGGCTAGCCAAAGATGAGGTGTGCTAGGATGGAAACACAGGACTCTGGAAACCGTGTTGCCTTTCTTCACCTCCTGATAAAGGAGAGGCGAGGCGGTCTTTCTATCCCAAAGAGAATTCACCTCCGAACCCCCCCCCCAACTCATGTCTTCTCCTGGTTCCGCCATCTCTGCAAATGGCTGTGCCCCAGCCAGCTGGGTACTGAGCGGTGACTTTTCCCTCTCCTCCCCTCCCCTCCGACCAGGGCACTTCAAGCACTTCCAGTAACTGCTGTCGAACGTGTGTTGTGCTTAGCTCTTTACTTGTGTCCCTCAGTAACCTAATACCTGAGGCCCAGAGCTCAAGTGGTAGGTCATAGCCAGCATTCAGCAAATTCTTATTTTCTTGCGGTAATGCCCTGCCCTGGGTTATGAACTTGAATACTTCTGGCTCTGTTCCAGGCACCGCCCTGTGCAAGAAGGGGTAAATTTGTGGGGCCGAGAGGATATACCACCCCAAAGTCCAGATGCCTCCTTCTGGAGTCTAGACCATGTTCAGGGCACCTATACCCCTGAAACTTACTGCCCAAATGGTACCTGCAAGAACCTCTTCCTGGCTTTTCTCCCCCAGCTGCTAATGTGTGCACCCCTAGACCTGAAAGGTGACCAAGGCATGGCTGATCGAAGGGGTATGGGCAGAACTTGGATGTGGCTTGGAGTATCCACACACTCGGTGATGTGGGTAAGAGCCAGAAATGGGAAGAGAAGTGGTGGGAAGGGACTGGGGCCAGCTCTCCCCTGAGTACAATATTCTGGCTATGTTTCCAGGTATTCCAAAGAGCCCAAGAATTCTGAATGTGAAATGACTTCTAGATCATTACAAAAGTACTAGAGGCCCGGTGCACGGATTCGTGCACCGGTGGAGTCCCTCGGCCTGGCCTGCGCTCTCTCGCAATCCGGGACCCCTCGGGGGATGTCGGAGAGTCAGTTTCGGCCCAATCCCCACAAGCCCGATCCAGACAGGAGGGAGCCCAATCCTGTGTGTTGAGTGTCTGCCCCCTGGTGGTCAGTGCACATCATAGCGACCGGACAACCAGTCATTTGGTCATTCGACCGCTTAGGCTTTTATATATATATAGATATATAGATATCTATATATATATATAGATATTTGTCAAGGTAGGAGAAGAGAACAGAACATATTTAACAATGTGTTACTTTGATTTAAAACTTTTAAATATTTAAATGTATGGTATGTGGGTCTCTATTTATACTGCTACCCCCGGGGGCCTGCAAGTGTTAGGGGTAGGTCTGAACAAGGGACCAAAGATTAAAAAAATAGGCGACCTTAACTTGTAATTATAGGGGGGGGCATTTTATAAAATTGCTGCTGTGGCCCTGGCCAGGTAGCGCAGTTGGTTAGAGTGTCATCCAGATACTCCAAGGTTGTGGGTTTGATCCCTGATCAGGGCACATACAAGAGTCAACCAATAAAGGCATATATGGGTGGAACAACAGGTCCATGTTTCTCTCTCTCCCTCCCTCTCTTTCTTAAGATCAATCAATCAATCAATCAAAAATTAAAACATTGCTATGGAATGGCTGGGGTTCCATGTCTTCAAGCCCCACAGGAGGTCCGTTCATTGGTGCAATTTCGTTGTAATCTATTTTTGCCCCCACTTTGTTCGTGGTAACCATTTTAGGATTTCCTCAAGTAGCAATCTTCATTCAGTAATCCTAACAGAAAATTCTCCCGCTTGACCCCGGCCCTCCTGCTAGAAATACACTCCTCCAATCGGCTGATCTCTGCTCTAACCCTGTGCTTCCCAGAGCTGGAGCTGATGTTGCTCCAGGGACACGGAGGCACAGATCTGGGAATGTTTAGCCCTGCAGTCCCCAAGCGGAAGCTCAGGGGAACCTCCATTCGGATCCTACCTGGGGTTCCTGGGGGGCCGGGAATAGCCTGAGACCAGGAGACGGGCCCCTTGGATCCCCTCGAGGAGACCCAGGATGTGAAGGGAGCCCAAGGGCACGTGAGAAGCGCTTGCACCGCAGAGCGGAAGCAGGGGTTTCCGCTCACCTGGCCGGCGGCTTGGCGTCGCCTTAGTAACCACAACTTCCGGTCCTGACCGGAAGCTGAGAAGTCGCGCTTCGCGACGCCCGCCTGCCCGCCCCGCTGGCCGAGAGACTCTGCCCCTCCGGCGTCCGAGGCCGACCTCCGGCGGGACCCGCGACGCCCGGGAGACAATTAACCA
>NW_005872635.1:0-26591 GCF_000147115.1 Myotis lucifugus | reverse complement strand
TCATAGGTCGGCCTCCAACCCACTGAGGCCACACGGTCGGGCAGCTCCTGGTGTACTTTTAGGAATTCTTTTGATTCTTCTACATTTATTTAAAAAGAAGAGAAAAAAAAAACCTAGTTACGGTTGCAGTTTGATTGAACAGCTTTTTTCCTCTCTTCTGGGTGTTAGGTGCTGGCACAAGCCGGCCAGGGAGCGTGGCCCCGGTAACGAGAGCTGTGCCCGGTACTGTCCCCCGATATTGTCCACAGTGGGTCACGGCTAATGGACACACACACACCCCCATCACAGCCCTCCGTGCCGGCTGCGCCAACCATCCCCGTTTCACAGGGAGAAACCCACACAGGTTTCAGCGGCAGAGCTGAGAGATTGAAACTTCCACAGTTGACGCCAGTGCCCACCTCTCTACCCACCAGGCCAAACCCCCTTTCTCGTTAACTGGGGAGATTTAGAGAATAGATGCATCCTGTCCAAGCTTCGTGCAGATAGAAGCCTGCAGTCAGCGGACGGAGACTGTGCCCCCCCCCCTCCCAAGGTCATTAATGAGGCTGGCTAATGAAATAATTACTCAGCACGGTCTGACATCTCTCATATTCATTTCCCAATCCTCTTGGTCAACTACAGCTTCTAAGAACAAACTGGCATTCATAAAAGAATGCCTTGTTTTTGGACGCATTCCTGTTACTTGACCAAATCTGAGAATGTGACCAGCTTGAGCCCTCCAGCCAGGAAGCCAACTTTAAGGGGCGTGTAGTGTGTGTGTGTGTGTGTGTGTGTGTGTGTGTGTGTGTGATTATTTTATACTTCATCACTTTGGAAAACGTGTTACATTTTATTTTTATTTTTTAAATATACTTGTATTGATTCCAGAGAGGAAAGGAGAGGGAGAGAGATAGAAACATCAATGATGAGAGAGACTCATTGATCGGCTGCCTCCTGCACCCCCCCTACTGGGGATCGAGCCCAAAACCCGGGCAGGTGCCCTGACCAGTATCAAATCTGGGACCCTTCAGTCCACAGGCCGACACTATCCACTGAGCCAAACTGGCCAGAACAACGTGTTACATTTTAATTGAGAGTATAGGGGTTCAGAACAAGTCATATTTTATTGATTTTTTACAGAGAGGAAGGTAGAGAGATAGAGAGTTAGAAACATCGACGAGAGAGAAACATCGATCAGCCGCCTCCTGCACATCCTCCACTGGGGATGCGCCCGCAACCCAGGTACATGCCCTTGACCGGAATCGAACCCGGGACCCCTCAGTCCGCAGGCCGACGCTCTATCCACTGAGCCAAACCGGTTTCGGCTAACGTGTTACATTTTAATTGAGAGTATAGGAGATCAGAACGAGTCACCCCAAGATGTTCCTCTGTGATAGGTGGATTATTTTGAGCTAAAGGCAACCGAGACCCCCTCAGGCTCAAGAAAAATTTCTGCCCCAACTCCCTTAACTACCTAGAAGAATTTAAATTAGGGGCCTTGCCCATAATAAGAGTTGTCACCAGAAATAACTTTTTATCACCTAGCTGTAGAGCAGAGCAAACTTCTAATTATTGAACATCTGTGCATCTTGTCCTTCAAATGACCTTCCTTCCCTCAAGCCCCAGGGCGCCTTACCTCATCCTTAGCTCAGAATGTCAGATGCCTCAGTTTCCCTTTCTGTGTCTGAACCCTTCCTGTATGTGGGGTTCCCATGGGAACATAGGCAATTAAATTTGATTATTGTCTCTGGTTAATTTGTCTCATATAGATTTAATTATTAGACCAGAGGTAGAGTAATCTTTATAGCCCAAAGGGATTCAAATACATTAAAGAACAGTGGGAAACGGCACCTCCTTTATAGGGTGCCAAGGGCATTTAGATGTTCACTTATGGGGTATAAAATTGCTCATTTGATTATTTCTCTTAGTAAGGCATTGTTATTTGTAGGCATGACAATAATCACTTTATTGAACATTTGGTATTCTTAAACAGGCGTCTGTACTTTATATAAAATAATTAGTTTGGAAAGACATATCTAAACTTAGTTATATATGGGTGTGTATTTGCTCGTCATAAAAAAAAAATCAAACACCATTCACACTGTGGACTTCTCATTGGTTTCTAGTTTGAGCCACTCCTGTCACATAAGTGGTTGGTTAACTCCTCGGCAAAAAGTTCACTTTAGAAATCTGCAGAATCATTCTACACTTGATAAAATACAGACTCTGGGTCTTTGCAGACTTGGCATGAGGGAGGTTCCTGTGCAGTTTGCCATGGTGCCAGCCAAAGGCCCTCAGAGGGGCTGTTCTCTGTGTCATCGCGAGATCGCCTGCATCACCTTTGAGTTGCATTTCCATCGTGCGTCCTACCCTTTGGCCCCGTGCAGTGCCTGTTGCGGAATCCTGCTCCTGGGAGAGCTGCTTGCATGAGAAATTGTCTGGGAAGCCTCGCCTCCAGCGATTCCTGCTCCTCCTTCCCTTACTTCATGAATCCGGTTTTATTTGGTTTGTCAATCGCCCTCCTCATTTTCATTTTTATTTTTATTTTTCCGTTTCAGAGCCACTCAGTACACATGCATGTTGCTTAGGTATTTGTTAGAGCCTAAACCTGACAAAGAGAAGGTGGTAACGAAGCTCAAGAAACTGGAGTCTAGTGTGAGCACTGGCCGCAAATGTAAGTACCCTGTTTCTCCAGGGCCATTGGGCCCTGGCTTGGATCCTCGGGCTCTGTCATTCACAAAACACTTTCTAGAACATTCCTTTCTAGTCAGGTTTGCCGATGAAGCCCGCCAGTCAGTCTGCCCTCATGGAATGACAGGCCCCACACGGTGACTGCTTTGCTGCTTCGGACCATTCACAAACACCTGCAGCGTTCCCCGTCGGCGCTGTTCCGCATCTTTGTGGTTAATTGCAACCCTTGGGACACACACTGTGTTAGCTCACCTTTATTTACCTATTTTTAAAATATATTTTTATTGATTTCAGAGAGGAAAGGAGAGGGAGATAGAAACATCCATAGTGAGAGAGAACCTGCCTCCTGCACACCCCCTACTGGGGAGGGGGATCGAGCCCACAACCCGGGCATGTGCTCTTGACTGGAATCGAACCCAGAACCCGTCAGTCTGCAGGCCAACGCTCTATCCACTGAGCCACACCAGCCTGGGCTGGTTCACCTTTTGTTCTTAGAATCCCCACGTTTGGGCAGTCCCCGACATGAGCTCCTGCCTCCGGGAGCCCCTTATATTCTCTGGAAGAACAGAATAGCTGTATCCTGGACCCCCTGCCTCTCCCCTTCTTCTCTTGAGGGATTGCTAAGGGAAATGGACACAGTCGTTCTTTTTCTATATATTTTATTGATTTCAGAGAGGGAGAGAGAGATAGAAACATCAATAATGAGAGAGAATCATTGATTGGCTGCCTCCTTCCCGCCTCCTACTGAGGATCAAGCCCACAACCTGGGCATGTGCCCTTGACCGGAATCGAACCTGGGACCCTCCAATCCACAGGCCAACGCTCTGTCCACTGAGCCAAACCAGCTAGGGGCGGATACATTTTCTTAGACCAGTTGTGGCATGATTTCACATTAAAAGCAAAAAGTGAAGTCAAGTGTTTTATGCTCATTTAGTTCACTTGACCAGTAAGGCTTAGTGGGAAACCTGTCCTTCCAGTAGCAGTGGTGTGCCCAACTCCGAGTTGTCGGAGGAGAGCCAGAAGTTGCTGCAGCAGGTGAGCAGGGACCAGAGGAAATGGAGAAATCAGATGTTGCACAATTACTTGTGAGCACCGACTTCATGGAGGCATAGTCCCGAGCTCTGTGGGAGATCTGAGAGCACATGGTGTAACAGTGCGATTAGATTTAGTGCCAGATACGTTGGTGGAGGACAAGGAAGGCTTCTGAGGAGGTGGGCTGGGGGCGTGGCTAGCAAGAGGAAGAGGGAGAGCGAGCGTCTTGGGGGTGGTTTCCTCCGGTGACAGCTCAGGCTCTTCAGAGCAAACAGTTGTGTTAGGGCAGTGGTTCTCAACCTTCTGGCCCTTTAAATACAGTTCCTCATGTTGTGACCCAACCATAAAATTATTGTCGTTGCTACTTCATAACTGTAATGTTGCTACTGTGATGAATCGTCATGTAAATATCTGATATGCAGGATGGTCTTAGGCGACCCCTGTGAAAGGGTCGTTCGACCGCCAAAGGGGTCGCGACCCACAGGTTGAGAACCTCTGTGTTAGAGGATCAGTGAGAAAACTGGTTTGACTAGAGAAGACTTAACGTTGTCAAGCGGGAGGGGAAGGGCAGGGTGAGCTTTCTGGACGGCTTTGAAGAACAAGAATAGACGTGCTCAGATTCTCTAGAATGTTGGTGCTCAGAGGCCCTTTGCAGTCACTGTCTCCGAAGTCCAGAAAGGACGTGCCCAAGGTCACTCAGTCATTAGTGCAAGAGGCGAACGGAACCCAGGATTATCCGTTGCTTCTGTGTCCTGCATTGCCTTTGATAAGTTGATACCAAACCTTCTTCTGAGATTATAAGTTTCCTCAGGGAAGCTACTTCCGAGTATTTGCTGAGTCTAAGATACAGTTCTTGAAGGAAAGTACTTCTTTTGTACCCTCCATAGTGTTTAGGACGGTAACGCATACTGACTATTTGACTGATGCATAAATATTTGATTGATAGCTCCCTGATTAATGGAATTACAGCCTCAGATAAAGGCATGTCTTGCAGTGATTGATTTAATTCACTAGGAGTCATATATGACGATATTACTCGTTGTCCTAGCCACTAAATCCTACCACCTTCACTTTTTTTTAAATTCTTTTTTAAAAATACAGATTTTTATTAATTTCAGAGAGGAAAAGAGAAGGAGAGATAGTAACATCAATGATGAAAGAGAATCATTGATCAGCTGCCTCCCGCACACCCCCTACTGGGGATGGAGACAGCAGCTCGGGCCTGTGCCCTGAACTGTGACCTCCTGGTTCATAGGTCAACGTTCAGCCACTGAGCCAGTTATTTACTTTGTCTTGACAGTAGGAGCCAAAGGGGGTTGGGCCAGAGAAATGGCAGATTGATAACGGTGTTGTTTTCAGAGCAATCTTCTGCGTGGGAAGTAAATAAAATGTAGGGCCTCAGACTCTCCAGAAGGATGCTGCATCTGGAGTTCTTGTTGCCATAGAGCCTTCCTGGTAAAGAAGTGTAAGCTGGTCATGGGCAGATGGACGCTGGTTCCTGACCTCAAGTGCCCGGTGTTGTAAGGCGGTGCTGAGCATTCACTGCAGTGGAGGCAAGGAAGTCAAAGAGCCACCGTCTGTCTCTTCCGGTGTCATTTTATTTATTTATTTGTTTGTTTATTTATTTTTGTTAATCCTCATCCGAGGATATATTTCCGTTGATTTTTAAGGAGAGTAGAAGAGAGAGGGAAAGACAGAGAGAAACATCGATGTGAGAGGAACACATTGATTGGTTGCCTCCTGCACGAGCCCCGATCAGGGCCTGGGCCAGAGAGGAGCCTACAACCGAGGTACGTGCCCTTGACCGGAATCGAAGCTGGGCCCTTTGGTCCGCAGGCTGACGCTCTACCCACTGAGCCACACCAGCCAGGGCTGGGCTCACGTTAGGTGTCTGAGGCCGACTGTGAAGTGTAGTCTTTCTCCTTCCCTGAGCACGGACAGAGCCTCAATGACAGTGTGGTGTCAAGGACCAGGGCCCTGCCTTCCTGCCGCACACAGTTCAATAACCGTTTGCTGCCGTGGGTTCTTGCAGGGTTCAGGCTGGGCAACGTGGTCCACGCTGTACAGGCCACTCAGCAGAGCATTCACGCCACGGACCTGGTGCCCCGCTTCTGCCTGACACTCGCCAACCTGAACCGTGTGGTTTACTTCATCTGTGACACCGTCCTCTGGGTGAGGAGCGTCGGGCTCACCTCCGGCATTAACAAAGAGAAATGGCGACTGTGGGCCGCACGCCACTACTACTATTCCCTCCTGCTGAGCCTGGTCAGGGATCTGTACGAAATCTCCCTGCAGATGGAACAGGCCGCGCAGGACAAGGCAAAGAGGGACAGGTCGCTCTCCCAGGATCCTCTGGGGTACAGCGTGGCCGATGAGGAGACAGAATGGCTCCAGTCCTTTCTCCTGCTCTTGTTCCGATCGCTGCGCAAGCACCCTCCCCTGCTCCTGGACACGGTGAAGAACCTCTGTGACCTCCTGAATCCTCTGGACCAGTTGGGGATCTACAAGTCCAACCCTGGCATCATTGGACTCGGGGGGCTCGTGTCCTCGGTCGCCGGCATCATCACGGTGGCCTGGCCTCACCTGAAGCTGAAGATCCACTGAGGCGGCTCCAGGCTGAAGACTCGCACCTCTTGGGGGGACGGACATTAGCGTTGGGCAGGGTCCATGCTTGGGTCAGTCTGTGCTTAACGACTCGTTCGCATGAGCATTCAGTGACCTGGTGCGTGAGCGGAGGTCGGGCCAAGGATGGAGGAGGGAGAGCATGAAGATGGACATGTTTTGTGGAGTGCTGCGATCACTTCCGAATTTCTGAGTATTTTCCCTTCGTCTGACACTCATTGAGCCTCTCTTCTGCACATAGTAGGAGCTTCGTGTTTGCTGAATGAATAAACATGGAAAGAAAACAAGTTTTTAAAGGTCCAAACCAATAAGTGAATGCTAATACACAGTCATTAGGGGGCTGTGCTGCCTCACTGCTTTTTTTTTTTTTTAATATATATTTTACTGATTTTTTACAGAGAGGAAGGGGGAGGGATAGAGAGTTAGAAACATCGACGAGGGAGAAACATCGACCAGCCGCCTCCTGCACACCCCCTACTGGGGATGTACCCACAACCCAGGTACATGCCCTTGACCGGAATCGAACCTGGGACCCTTGAGTCCGAAGGCCGACGCTCTATCCACTGAGCCAAACCGGTTAGGGCCGCCTCACTGCTTCTGCACACCGACAGCAGCTCTGATTGACAGCCCTCAGAGCCAGCAGAGGCCCCTTCCGCCCTGGAGCCCATGCGGGATGGGGGGAGCTGGGCTTCCGGCCTCGGGAATCGCTCGCCCTGACATCACTGCCCTCCTGTCCCCCGCCCGGAAGTGGAATCAGAAATGCATCAGGCACCTCCAAGGTACCAGTTGTGTCTGAGGTAGTGCAGTGACCAAGCAAAAAGGCAGAAGCACTTAGAAAGAACTTGAGGCAAAAAGAACGTGGAAGGTCACCACGGGGTGGCCTGGGACAGATGGGGAAATGGGGTTGAAAGAAAGCCGAGGCCAGCACCTCATTCCTCTGCTGGCCAGTCCAAGGTCCCTCAGTCATGAGTGCCGGAGCCAGACTGGGACCCAGGATCAGTCGTTGCATCACCTCCGTGATAGCTCACTGCCGGCGGGTGGAGGGAGTGGGAGGCTCCGAATCCGAATCCGGTGCAAGCAGCCTTTCTGAGACTCTGTGTTGGTCAGTGGTTTCTATTTTCTACAAAAATTAAAACTAGGGTTGTCCCCCGCCTCCCCCAAAAATGTATACACACACTTTGAGTAATTACAAAGACAGCGTTTATTAAAATCCATCTTATTTTCAAAATTGAGCTGTTAGCATGTATATACATTTTGGGGGGGACACCCTGTATATTTAGACTTGTCAGCAAGATTGTTTTATTTAAAGCCATAGGACAGTTTGGGCATTTCCACATAAATTTATGCAATGAAGTTTCACAAATAGTCTGAATGTCGGAGGGTTGCAATTTTCTATGATCAGTCACGCTCCGTGTGTGTGTGTGTGTGTGTGTGTGTGTAGGAGGTTGGGGCGGTGGACGGAGCCGTAGGCATCAGTGAAGGGGATGTTTCAGTGTTGAGCAGAGGCCACTTACTCGTGTTCCTACTTCCCATCTTGGGTGTCGGGTTCTTCTGTGATCACAGATCTAAGCTTCCTGTACAAGTGATTGAGCTTCTTAGAAAGTAGGCTCAGGTTCTTGGCTCTTTATTTTAAAGCGATCAAGATTCAGGATTTGAGAAGAAACCTTTAGGGAATTTTAAGAGACATGAAAGTGGCTAGATCAGGGCACATAAAACGTTTTAACAACTCTTGATACTTGTCCAGATCCTTTACTGTAATAGAGTAAACATGTCTCATTAAATCTCTAGACAAAATTGATTCTGTATCTGTGAGTGTGTTGTGGGCACGGAGAAGCCTTCAGAGGAAGGCGGTCCCGAGACGACCATCAGCGGAGTCTGCACCGGGCGGCGTGAGCTCAGGCCTGGAACCCCCGCTGAGGAGGAGGACGAAGAGGGACTTAGACTGGAACACCTGGGTCGCTAGAGGCTGCTACCCAGGCGAGGTCCTCTGTCAGCCCCGAAGGTGGGGTTTTGCTTCTCCTGGAGGCATGTTACAGTGGTATCGTGGTGGTACTATTTTTTTTTTCCTTTTTCAAATATTTTATTTTAGAGAGGAAGTGAGGGAGAGAGAGAGAGAGATAGATAGAAACATCAATGATGAGAGAGAATCATTGATCAGCTGCCTCCTGCACCCCCCACACTGGGGATCAAGCCCCCAACCCAGGCATGTGCCCTGACTGGGAATCGAACCGTGATCTAGTTCAGTGGTCGGCAAACTGAGGCCCCTTGAGTGTGGCTCTTCCACAAAATACCACGTGCGGGCGCGCACGTACAGTATGATTGAAACTTCGTGGCCCACTCAAGGAGCCAAAGAGCCGCATGTGGCTCGAGAGCCGCAGTTTGCCAACCACTGTCCTAGTTCATAGGTCAACACTCAACCACTGAGCCACACCGGCCAGACTCATGGTGGTACTTTTGTCCTCTCCAAGTTAGAGTGGTCAGTGATGGCGAACCTATGACACGCGTGTCAGAAGTGACACGCGAACTCATTTTTGTGGTTGATTTTTCTTTGTTAAATGGCATTTAAATATATAAAATAAATATCAAAAATGTAAGTCTTTGTTTTACTATGGTTGCAAAGATCAAAAAATTTCTATATGTGACACGGCACCAGAGTTAAGTTAGGGTTTTTCAAAATGCTGACACGCCGAGCTCAAAAGGTTCGCCATCACTGGAGTAGGTGGTGGGGAGTCTGGGGAAGGCGCCTCTTCTAGAATTTGTGAAGAGCTAGAATGTGTGTGCCCTGGTACCTCCCTCCCTGTGCACCTTTTTAAGTAACACCCCCACCTCCGCGCCTCCACATTCATGAGTGATTCAAAAAGCAAGACACTCTTAATAAACGTACAAGCCAGCACCTCACAGCTGAACCCAGTGCCCGAGAAATGCATTCAGGGGTGAGCGTCTGAGTGCCTTGCCTAGTTCTGGGACCCACTGTGCACAGATGGCAAGGTCTCTGTGCCTGTGTGGTGGTGTGTGTGTGGTGGGCTTGGGGCGGGGGGGGGGGCAGACAGAGATGGGGGAGGAAGGTAACCCTGTCCTTGAAGCTGCTGGCGGAAAGCGGACCCTTCCCAAGGGACTCCCCTGGCCCTTTCACCTCGCTCACCTCTCACCCACACGCTGGCTTCCCGGCAGCTCGGCCAGAGGACCAACATCAGCAGTGCTTCGAGCCCAACGCCCTCTCCTCCCTCTGGCCCACAGCCACTTCTCCAAGGGCTGGAGCTGCCCTTTGGCCGGCTTGCTCTCCAGACACGGCCCGAGGCCAGAGGCCATGCCTTAGACACTCCCCCCGCCCCCCTCCATTACCGCCTTTCCTTCTTGAAGTCTGGGTCGGACCCATAAGTAGTGAACGTTTCAGATACAACTCCTGCTGGACTCTCCCTTTCCTCACCTCCCAGTTCCTGCTTGATTGTCTCACAGGTACCGACTGGACTATGAGGACCTATCAGAGAGCTCAGTTTTCCCCCACCCTCAGCCCCTCTTTTCTTAAAAAAATATTTTTATTGATTTCAGAGAGGAAGGGAGAGGGGGAGAGAGAAACATCAATGATGAGAGAGAATCATCGATCGGCTGCGCGCCCCCTACTGGGAATGGAGCCCACAACCCTCACTGGGAATGGAGCCTGCAACCCGGGCATGTGCCCTGACGGGGAATTGATGCTCACTGAGCCATGCCGACCGGGCCCCACCCTCCGCCTCCTTCTCCACTGCCCACAGCACACAACCTAGAGCAGTGGTTCTCAACCTTCCTAATGCCGCGACCCTTTAATACAGTTCCTCATGCTGTGGTGACCCCCAATTTCATTGTTACAAATTGAACATAATTAAAGCATAGTGATGAATCACAAAAACAATATGTAATGATATATGTGTTTTCCGATGGTCTTAGGCGACCCCTGTGAAAGGGTCGTTCGACCCCCAAAGGGGTCTCGACCCAAAGGTTGAGAACCGCTGACCTAGAGAGTCAACAATAGATAGAGTTCCACCAACAGCCAGGGAAGTCAGCATTGTTCTGCTCCTGTCCGTGTCATTAAGAAACCCTCCTCAGTGTGAACACCGTGGCTCACACCATAGCCCTCCATCATTTGCAGCCAGGAACCGGGCCTCAGGCTCAGCCTGACCCGTGGCCAAGGCAGGGGTGCGAGGCCACAGTTCTTGGTTGCTGATCAGTGACAGATTCTTGGGCGAATCCAGGTGGCTCTCCAGCAGCATGTTCTGGTGGCATGTTAGAGCAGGTGGAGTTCAAGAAACTTCCTTGAAATGAGGAATGGACAGAGGTTGAAGCTGCTCCCTCAAAGGCTGGACTGTCGGGGAGTCCAGCCCAGCTGGGGTTCCCTTCCTCACTGAGAACCCTAGCCGGTGTGGCTCAGTGGATAGACCATCAGCCTGCAGACTGAAGGGTCCCAGGTTCAATTCCAGTCAAGGGCACATGCCCGGGTTGTGGGTTCGATCCCCAGTGGGGGGATGTGCAGGAGGCAGCCCATCCATGATTATCTCTCATCATTGATGTTTCTCTCTCTCACCCTCTCCCTTCTGCTCTGAAATCAATACAAATTTTTAAAGAAATTCCCTCCGATAGTGATAATAAGGGGTGGGAAATGGGTTGAAAATAGTCCCGCAGGACCCTCCGTGGAAGAGGAGCGAAAGGTGATAGCATCCACGTTTAATGACACGTATCCCCACACTTTCCTTATGGAAAACGGGATCTGGAGAACTGGGGGAGCCAGAAACCTGCTACAGAACGGATGGAAAGCTCTGGAATAATGACTGCTGCGAGCCCGGATCCCCGTCGGCTCCGCCATCTACCTCCCTCCTAGTTGGCTAAATCTTACAGAAGTTAGGGTATGCCCGGGGGACCCTGGGTCTAGTAACCATGGCAACGGGCTGACTAAGCTTTCTCGTCTCTGCCCTCCTCTAGCTGGGAGGTGTCAGTGCCATTGCCCAAGACTCCTCGGAGCGACCGGGATTGTTTCTGTCGGAGGAGACACTGCAGCCGGGGCTCTGGGACAGAGGAGGCGTCAGCCCGAGTGAGTGTGGGGGTCCCGGGACGCCTGCCTTACCTGCCTTACCTGGTTGGTCTCTCAGAGTCAAAGGGAAGACGAGGAGGGTCGGGCGGGGAGAGGTCTCCTGGGAATTTGCCGGGTGAATGACCAAGAGTGTAGGTTCGATAGTCTGGGGCCGCTAGCTTTTCTAGAATGCAGTCGAAAATAGCCAGTAACTACTTTCTCGCCTGGTTGAATATAGAGGGGGAGGCCTGGCAGGTGTGCCTTCTTAAAAAGTGTTAATGCAAAACCTTTTCTTTGTTAAGGAATATGTTTTTATTGATTTTAGAGGGAGAGAGAGAAACATGGATCGGCTGCCTCCTGCACACCCCTAATGAGGATCAAGCCCTCAACCTGGGCATGTGCCCTGACCAGGAATCGAACCAGCAACCTTTGGATGTATGGGATGATGCCCAACCAACCGAGTCACTCGGCCAGGGTAGAACCTCTTAACTCTTTTTTTTTTAATTTTTTAAAATATATTTTTATTGATTTCAGAGAGGAAGGGAGAGGGAGAGGGATAGAGAAACATCAATGATGAGAGAGAATCATGGATCGGCTGCCTCCTGCATGACCCCCACTGGGGATCGAGCACACAACCTGGGCATGTGCCCTTGACCGGGAATCGAATCCGGGCCCCTTCAGTCCGCAGGCTGACACTCTATCCACTGAGCCAAACCAGCTAGGGCAGAACCTTTTAACTCTTAAAGTGACCTTCATTTTTTTACTTCTTACCCTGCATCCTTGTAAGAAACACCAATCTTTTTCCTTTTTTATATGTTTTTATTGATTTCAGAGAGTAAGGGAGAGAGAAACATCAATAATGAAAGAGACTCATGGATCGGCTGCCTCCTGCAAGCCCCCTCCTGGGGATCAAGCCGGCAATCCAGGCATGTGCCCTGACTGGGAATCGAACCCGGGACCTTTTGGTCCATGGGACGACACTGAGCCACCACAGCCGGGCAGAAACCCCAGTCTTGACAAGCAGGCTGTGGGCACCTCATCCCGGTGGGACCCCCAGGAGTGGCTGCTTGTCTGTGCCATCCGCCCTCCAGCCTAGTGCCTCCTGTTCAGGGCACCCCAGCTCCCAGGCAGCCTGGGCCCAGATGGAGGCCCGAGAGGGAGGGACTGGCCCTGCGCATCTGCAGCTGAGGGTTTGCTGATGCACCGGGGCCTTCTGCTTTGCAGCGTGAAGAGCTACGATGGCCGTGAACAAGAGCCCCACCCTGATGGACGGAGACTGCCCCGTAAGTAACCTGGGCGCATGCGGTGGGGTGGACCCGTGAGGGAGGCTCAGGGTACGTGGAGCAAGATGCGTGGAGAGCAGCAGTCACCAACCAGTGGTCCGCGGACATTGGCGTTCATTGACCGTTAGGTCTTAGTGATTCTTGCTCTCACTTCATTCTGCAGAGGACTGTTAGAGGATCGGGGGGCGGGGGGGCAGGGAAGATGCCATTCAAAACGAAGGACATTGGAGAAAAAAGGACAGAAATGCCAGCTGAGAGGGAGAGGAGAAGGGACCTGCTGTATTCTTCCTTTTTTAAAAAAAATATTTTTATTGATTTCAGAGAGGAAGGGAGAGGGAGAGAGAGAGATAGAAACATCAGTGATAAGAGAGAATCATAGATCGGCTGCCTCCTGCACACCCCCCCACTGGGGATGGAGCCCACAACCAGGCATGTGCCCTTGACTGGGAATCGAACCGTGACCTCCTGGTTCATAGGTTGATGCTAAACCACTGAGCCATACCGGCCAGACAGAACTACTGTATTCTAAACCCCGGTGCGGACGCCCACGCTCTGTCCGCCCAGGCGGAGGTCCCTGCAGTAGGAGCCGCTGCGAGCTGTAACCAGGCGTTGTTCCTGCCGTGGTCTGTGGCCGTGGCGCCTCGCAGTCACACAGGGCACAGCCTGCACTGCTGCAGGTGGGACAGGGGAGGGGCGCGTGTCCAGGGCTGTGTCCAGCTGGTTCCCACGTGATTTGGGATGGTTTGACATGTTTGGATGTACCTGCTCACCTCCTGGCCAAGCCTCTCTGATTTAGACACAGTTCAAATAGTGAAACTGTCCAGCCGGCGTGGCTTGGCGATTGAGCGCCGACCTATGAGCCTGGGGGGTGGGGTGGGTTACGGATTGATTCCCGGTCAGGGCACATGCCCGGGTTTCGGGCTCCATCCCCAGTGTGGGGTGTGCAGGTGGCAGCCAGTCAATGATGGATGGTTCTCATCATTGATGTTTCTATCTCTCTCTCCCTCTCCCTTCCTCTCTGAAATCAATAAAAATATATTTTTAAAAATTTTGAAATGAAAAAATGATGAAGCCACACCATACTCACCTTGCCCCAAGTTAGCTTTACTTACCCTTTGCCCTGGGAATCGCCGTGTTAAGTTTTGTGTTGATCGTGGAGCACACGGAGGCTGGTCAGGCACACAGTGAAGCCATCCTAATGGGGGGAGGGGGGTGCGGTATTTTCTTCCCAGGACCCCTCTCTTCCTTGGCTTTGCCTAAAAGAACCCCTGAGGACTCTGTTCAAAACATGAAAGAAAAGGTTCGCTGTTGTCAGTCATAATCTTTTTCTGGCTCAGATTTCAAACTCACCTGCAGGACAGGAAGCTCAGAGACTGTAGCCTGGGTCTAGCGGACGCTCACACCTCCTGGGTGGGTCTCTAGCTCAGCCTCCCACCCGCGGACACGGCTGGGAGCTCGCCTCCCAGCAGAACCATGTACCAGTGGCAAATTCAAAGCGAGTCAGAGCTGGGGACCTTTCTTCTTTTCCCTTTAAAAAAAATATATATTTGCCCTAATTGGTTTGGCTCAGCAGATAGAGCATCGGCCTGCGGACTGAAGGGTCCCAGGTTCGATTCCGATCAAGGGCATGTACCTTGGTTGCGGGCACATCCCCAGTAGGAGATGTGCAGGAGGCAGCTGATCGATGTTTCTCTCTCATCGATATTTCTAACTCTCTATCCCTCTCCCTTCCTCTCTGTAAAAAATCAATAAAAATATATTTAAAAATATATATATATATTTTTATTGATTTCAGAGAGGAAGGGAGAGGGAGAAAGAGATAGAAACATCAATGATAAGAGAGAATCATGGATCGGCTGCCTCCTGCACGCCCCATACTGGGGATCGAGCGTGCAATCTGGGCATGTGTCCTTGACCGGGAATCGAACCCAGGACCCTTCAGTCTGCTCTATCCACAGAGCCAAACCAGCTATATAATAAAAGGCTAATATGCAAACTGACCAAACGGCGGAATGACAAGTTGCTATGACGCACACCAGAGGGCAGATGCACAACACAGGAGCTGCCCCTGGTGAGCACGGCTCAGCCAGAAGCCCTGAGCTGGGCTCATGGCTGGCGAGCGCAGCGGCAGTGGCAGGAGCCTCTCCCCGCCTCTGTGGCAGCGCTAAGGCTATCCGACTGCCCCCAAGGGCTCCTGGACTGCGAGAGGGCGCAGGCCAGGCTGAAGGACCCCCACACGGTGCACAAATTTCGTGCACCAGGCCTCTAGTGTTTAGATAAAGCCCCCAAGCCGAGATGGACAGAAGCTTTGCGCCCGACGGTGTCAGTGGGTGGGCTGGAGCCTGGGGGGCGCCGTGCCCTGCAGAGCTGGGCTGTGGCCCGTTTCCCTGTGGGGGCTGCAGACCTGGCTTCCCACTGAGACCTGGCTTCCTGCTAGGTCACTGGACCCAGGCTGGCCTCGCCAGTGGGCTCTGTGGCTGCCTTAGGGGAGTGCGTGGTGGGAGAGGGAGGTGCGACCACTCGCCGCCTTTGCCTGTCTTCCTCCCACGCCAGGAGCAGGAGAACGTGCTGCAGCGCGTCCTGCAGCTGCCGGTGGTGAGCGGCACCTGCGAGTGCGTCCAGAAGACCTACACCAGCACCAAGGAGGCCCACCCGCTGGTGGCCTCCGTGTGCAACGCCTACGAGAAGGGCGTGCAGGGCGCCAGCAGCCTGGCCGCCTGGAGCATGGAGCCCGTGGTCCGCAGGCTGTCCACCCAGTGTGAGTCCTCGCGGCATGTGGGCCGCCCGCGTCCTCACGGGTGCTCCCTGCCTGCCCGCCAGTCTGTGTGTCCACCCGTCAGTCTGTCTGATCACATCACAGCTTGCTGCTCTGTCTGCTTATACGTGTGTCTGACTCATTGCATAGCCTTCTCATCTATAGATATGGATCAGAGCTATGGAGATGGAGAGATGGATATAGATATAGCTCTTCTTGTTGATAGATGCCCAGCTGGCATTTTCCTAGGATAACAGTGATGGGCCAAGGAATTGGCAGGAGGCGTGGGCAGAGCTGTGGGTGGTGGTGGGAGTGGGCCCCGTGGCAGGTCAGACACCCACTTCAGCTCCAGATGCAGCACAGGAACTAGCAGAGCCCGGCACAGAGGCTGGGGCGGCGGGCACCAGGCTGGCCTGCCAGGGCTGTGGAGGCCATTGGTGGTACCAGCTCGTGACACACGGGGGCAGCAGAGAGCTGCCAGCCAGGGCCCTAGAGGGGCAGGGCACCCTTCCGTGGGCCCTCCCTGACCTGCCCCTGATCAGTGTCCTGCCCCCATGTAAACCTGCCTCCCAGGCCCAGCCCTGGGTGGGGAGGGGTGGAGATGGGGGGTGAGGGAAACCCCAACAATACCAGGAAGCCTAGAAGTTTCCACCATCCTGATTAGAGAATCACAGGGTCTGAGGAGTCCGTACAGCAAGCAGGAGAGCACAGGGGTGAGGAGGACCCAGGCCCCAGCCGCTTCCCCCCTACACGCTCCTCAGATAATCCCTTGGTCTCCTTTTGCCCAGTCAGAAGACGGTCAGGTCACCTGGCTCTCTGCTAAAAACTTTGTAAAGAGAAATAAGATGCCTGGCGGAAGAGCATATGAAAGGGTACATATAAAACCCATCTCCAGCCCTGGCCAGTGTGGCCCAATGAATAGAGCATCGGCCTGCGGACCAAAGGGTCCCGGGTTCGATTCCAGTCAAGGGCATGTACCTCGGTTGCAGGCCCCTCCACCGCCCGGGCCCTGGTCAGGGCACATGCAGGAGGCAACCAATCGATGTGTTTCTCTCACATCGATGTTTCTCTCTGTCTCTCCCTCTCTCTTCCATTCTCTCTAAAAGATCAATGGAAAAAAAATGTCCTTGGGTGAGGATTAACAAAACAAAACAAAAACAACAACAACAACAAACCATCTCCATGGCCAGTGGCAGAGCTGGTCCCCGCTGTCCCTGGGCAGGGTCTCCCGGAAGCCTGTGCCTCCTCGGGCGCTTGCCCTGCCCAGGGCGCCACTCCTTTCTCTGCCCTGCGCACTGTTGACCATCTCACCCCTAGAGGCTCAAAGGAAGGGCTGGGGACAGACTGGGGCCTGGACGGGCTGTGACTGGGAGTCTGGCCCCACCAAGGCCCCCAGGCCCTGCTGCCCCCTCTCCCACCTCCGCTCCCGCCGGTCTTAGCCGCTGATTCACACAGTTTCCCTCCCTTTCTCCCCACCACCCCGCCAGGCAGGCACCGTTAATCCTCACTGACAGTGAGGGACCTGGGGCCAGGCAGGCTGTGACCCGCCCGGAGCCACTCCCTGCAGACGCGAGTGCAGGTCTGCCTGACTCCGGTGCCCACACGAGGGCAGGAGCCGGCCAGTCTCCAGGGGTCACGGCAGACGGGGGCTGGGGGGGACAGAGGCCCTCAGGCCCCGTGATGCTCTGGAGGGAGCAGGGCTGGGGGGTCTGAGGGCTCCCGGCGCCTTGCTTGGCACAGAGTCCACCGCAAGGTTGTCACTCGGCCCTTTGCTTCCAGTCACAGCTGCTAATGAGCTGGCCTGCCGAGGCCTGGACCACCTGGAGGAGAAGATCCCGGCCCTCCAGTACCCCCCTGAGAAGGTGAGCCCCTCTCTCTTCTCTCAGGGGAGGGGGTGCAGGCCCTGGATGCCCGGATGCCCTGACCGGGAGTCGTTCATTTCTGTGGCGAGCGCCTTCCCAGGCTGGGGGCAGCTGCCTGCCCCTCAGGCCACGCACTGCGCTTCTTCCTGGCCCCGTGGAGCCAAAGGAAGGCAGGCTTTCTGGCACCAGCAGGTACAGGGTGGGTCCCCTAATCCCAACACCCCCCTCACATCCCCCCCCACCCCCCTGAGATCCCCCGAGGGCCTGCATTGGACCCAGTGGTGTCCGCAGCCACCTAAGATCCTGGTCACACGCATAGATCCCAGGATTGCAGGCCCATGTCCTCCAGATCAGCCCTGTATGGGCCTGAGGCTGGGGAGGCACCGCCCCTGGATACATAGTTGCTGGGTATTTGTTATGGTAACGGCCCTGTCAGGTGCTTTGGGGGAGTAAGTCTCTGACCTCTCCCATCTCACTGACCAACCATCCACCCCACAGACAGTTACTGATTTCCCCCCACCCCACCCCACCCCCGCGCCAGGGCCACAATGCGTGATTTCTAGAGCTGTCTCATGTCACCCTCCTGTCAGTCCTGGGGATGGGTGGTTGTCCCCATTTTACAGATGGAAAAACTGGTGACTTCCCGCTGGTCACAGCCTCAGGGGAGGCCCTGAGAGCGGGTCTGTTTGGCTCCCAGGCCTGTGCTCTGCTGTGTTCTTTTTCCAGATGAAGGGCATCATCTTTGTCACAAAGGAGGTCCCAGGCTAATGGGAGAGACACTTTCTTCTTCTTTTTTTTTTTTTAATCCTCATCTGAGGATACTTTCCCATTGATTTTTAGGGAGAGCGGAAGAGAGAGGGAAAGACAGAGAGAAACATCGATGTGAGAGAAACACATCGATTGGTTGCCTCCTGCATGAACCCTGACCAGGGCCCAGGCCGGGGAGGGGCCTGCAACTGAGGTCCGTGCCCTTGACCGGAATCGAACCCGGGACCCTTTGGTCCTCAGGCCGACGCTCTATCCGCTGAGCCAAACCGGCGAGGGCAAGACACGTTCTTTCATTGCAGAACGTGCAGGAAGCTCAGCCACGTCCATAAATCCCTGTAGATGCAGCTGGGCTGTGAGCAGTGCTCTGAAGGGAGGTCAGAGCAGACAGAGGAGTTTTTTTTTATTTTTATTTTTATTTTTAATATATTTTATTGATTTTTTACAGAGAGGAAGGGAGAGAGATAGAGAGTTAGAAACATCGATGAGAGAGAAACATCGATCAGCTGCCTCTTGCACACCCCCCCCACTGGGGATGTGCCCGCAACCAAGGTACATGCCCTTGACCGGAATCGAACCTGGGACCCTTGAGTCCACAGGCCGACGCTCTATCCACTGAGCCAAGCCGGCCAGGGAAGACAGAGGAGTTTTGAAGAACAGACGTCTGTGTGCACAGGGCATCAGGGCGGCCCTGGGGCACCCCCAGAGGGGTTAGGGCAGGGGTGGGCAAACTTTTTGACTCGAGGGCCACAATGGGTTCTTAAACTGGACCGGAGGGCCGGAACAAAAGCATGGATGGAGTGTTTGTGTGAACTAATATAAATTCAAAGTAAACATCATTACATAAAAGGGTACGGTCTTTTTTTTTTTTTACTTTTATTCATTTCAAACGGGCCGGATCCGGCCCGCGGGCCCTAGTTTGCCCACGGCTGGGTTAGGGTCTCAGTAGGCAGCACCGGTGCAAAGAAGCCTGGTGATCAGGTGGTTGGCAGGGGAGGGTTAAAGCCCTTTCCTTCTTAAGCCCTGCTTAATCCAGGGCCCAATTATTGGTACCAGTCCCCTGGGCCTTTATTTTTTTTTAATTTTTAAAAAATTTTTTTTATTGATTTCAGAGAGGAAGGGAGAGGGTGAGAGATAGAAACATCAATGATGAGAGAGAATCATGGATCGGCTGCCTCCTGCATGCCCCCTACTGGGGATCAAACCTGCAACCCGGGCATGTGCCCTGACTGGGGGTCGAACCGTGACCTCCTGGTTCCTAGGTTGATGCTCAACCACTGAGCCACACCGGCCGGGCTCCCCTGGGCCTTTCACGTACCTGACCCTCCTCCCCACTCCCCCAGATCGCCTCTGAGCTGAAGGGCACCATCTCCACCCGCCTCCGCAGCGCCAGGAACAGCATCAGCGTGCCCATCACCAGCACGTCGGACAAGGTCCTGGGGGCCGCCCTGACCAGCTGTGAGCTCGCCTTGGGGGTGGCCAAAGACACTGTGGAGTACGCTGCCAAAACCCGAGTCGGCCGGCTGGCCTCCGGGGGCGCCGAGCTGGCCGTGGGCGGTATGGAGAAGGTGGTGGAGTTCCTCATCCCTCCAGCCAAGGACGAGTCAGGTATCTGCCCGCAGGGGCTGCCAGTCCCTCCCTGGGGAGTGAGTTGGCCCCTGGAAATGAGGAAAGGGGGCAAGGGCTCATCCAGCCCCTGCTCTGGAGCAGGGGAGGCCCCGTGGGGTTTCCCATGTGCCCATCCTCACTTAGCCCGGCTCCCATTTGCAAGCAGGGAAAGTGGGTGGTGGCCCAGGTCACCATGAGCCTGTGGAGCTGGGACAGCAGCGGCAGCCCTAACCCAGCCCAGCTTTCCCTGCGCCTCTGATCCGCTCTCCCTTCTCTCCCCACAACTCCTCCCCAGCCCCCGTTCCGGGACGCCAGCAGGCCCAGAAGCCTCCCAAGACCAATCGCAGCCTCATGAGCAGGGTGGGGAACCTGGCCAACACCGTCTCTCAACACACCTTCCAGACCACAAAGCAGGTGCTGAAGCAGGGCCACGCCCTGGCCATGTGGATCCCCGGGGTGGCGCCCCTGGTGAGTGTCTGCCCTGAGCTCTGACTGCCCCCCTCCCCCGCTCCCCACAGCCTGGGCTGGGACTTTAGGTCTAAGGACAAGAGGAAAGGCCAGGACACAAGCTGAGGGTGGTGCCTTGCTAGGTGGTCCTGCCCCACCACCCGTTCTCCCACTGGGTCCCATCCCCCTTCATTTCCAATTGGGCCTCTCGCTGTGGGCCCTCCCACCTGTGAGGGAGCAGACGTCCCCCCCCTCCCACACACACACACACAGCTGCTGTCCAGGCACTCGGGCGTGTCACCTGTAAATAAACAAGGCACCATCCATTCTGTTGGGGAAGCTCTAGCTGGGCAGTGTCCGCCGTTCCCAGCTTTCTGATTCCCCTCTGGAGGCTTCCGATTTGTACCCCCTGCACCTGAGGTAGAGCTGCTTTCCTAGGACCCGGGAGGGGCAGCTTCTCTCTTCCCCCATCTCTCTGTGTGTTTCAGCAGAGACGGGCTGGATTGTTAAAAACATATCTGTATTGCTTTCAGAGAGGAAGGGAGAGGGAGAGAGAGAGAAACTTCAATGATGAGAGAGAATCATGGATCGGCTGCCTCCTGCACGCCCCACACTGGGGATCGAGCCTGCAACCCACGCATGTGCCCTGACTGGGAATCGAACCGTGACCTCCTGGTTCCTAGGTCGATGCTCAACCACTGAGCCACACCGGCCGGGCTTGGCTGGGCTGGATTTTTTCATACGGAACTTTAGTAAGAAACTAAGGCCGAAAAGGAAATAAAGGCAGTATTAAAGCATCAGGTCAGCAAACACATTTCAGCCATCATTCGGGTGATCTTTTCAAAGGCATCGCCAGAACTGGCCCATTCATTCAAGCTGAGAACCTACTGTGCGCTGGGTTCTGCGGCTTCAGTAGGAAGGCACCTCGGGGCCGTTTACCAGTGGGGCCTGCTGGTCTCCTCCCATGGGACTCTGGCCCACTTGATTTTGTCACTCTGTAAAGATCTGCAACCACTTACTAGAGTTAAACACATATCTCCCCGCTGACCTGGCAATCCCACCAGCAGAATGAGAGCCGATATCCCCCAAGCGACAGGTCAGAAATGTTCCTCTCAGCTGTACCCTTGGCCGAGAACTTAGACCAACTCAAATAGCCGCCAACAGTAGAATGGGCAAATGTGGTCCATTTCTACAGTGGAATATTACACAGGAGTGAAAAAGGAGGGCCACTTGGGCCTGCAAAGCATGCGTAAACCTCACAACATAGTGTTGAACCAAAGAAAGTTTTCCTGAAAACACTCAGTAGGAGTCCATTTAGGTGACGTTCAGAAATAGGCAGAACCAGTGCCTGGTGAGAGGGCAGAAGGTCACCCTCGGGGTACTGACCGGGTGGGGGTCACGGGAGCGCCCTGGGCTGTTGAGAGTGGGCTCCGTCTTGACCTGCGCTGATCACACAGGCGTGTGCCCTGTGTGTCACTTGCCTCAGTGAGAAGTTCTAAGAACAGTCCCCTGGGGCTAGGCCCTGTGACCTCCCCTCCCTGACTCGGGGGAGGGGGGAGGCCCGTTGGCTGCGGGGCTGTGATGCCAGAGGCCCCCCTACCCCCGCCTTGGCGCCCGCAGAGCAGCCTGGCCCAGTGGGGAGCGTCAGCGGCCTCGCAGGTGGTGATCCGGCGGCCGAGCGAGGTGCGGGTGCCCTGGCTGCACAACCTGGCCGCCGCTGCTGCCGCCGCCCCGCGAGGCGGACCACGATGACCAGACAGACAGCGAGGGGGACGAGGCCAAGGAGAAGGAGAAGGAGAAGGAGGACTCGGACTCGGAGACCGAGGAGCAGCTCAGCGAGGTGAGAGGGAGCTGAGGGGTGCACAGCCCGGGGGGGTGAGAAGCAGAGGCCCAGCCACCAGGACCTCCATGCCCTGCTCGCAGCATAGTCAGGTTCAGAGAGGGCAAGTGGCCTGCCCGAGGCCACACAGCAGCCGAGCCAGGGGTCCATGTTCTTTCCCCTCTAGGCCTGGGGTGGGGGGAAGGGAAGGGCCAGGGATGCTGCAGGAGGCCCTGACCTTGCTCTGGTCCCCAGGCAGCAGACCTGGCGCGCCCACAGGGCCTCCTGGGCAGCGCGGTGCACACCCTGCAGAAGGCTGTCCAGGGCACCATCTCGGCCATGCTGTGGGTGCCCACCACTGTGCTGGGCACGGCAGGGAGGATGCTGCACCTCACGTCGGCCCCCGCTGCCACCTCGACCAAGAGCAGGGCCATGTCGCTGTCAGACGCCCTGAAGGGGGTCACGGACAACGTGGTGGACACGGTGGTGCACTACGTGCCGGTGAGTCACACCCACAACCCCCCTCCCCTCAGGGCCTGGGCAACATGCTGACCTCCTGGGGCCCTGACAGGCCCTTCCCAGCCCCAGGAATAGAGAGACCTGGTGCCCTGGCCTAAGACCTTCTTCCACCCCCCTCCTCCCGGTCGGAATGGGGGTCCCTGTGGCCTGGCCCTCACCCCTCAGCTCCCACCTGCAGGACCTGGGGTCACCCGGTCAGTCACTCCCACCACGAGGTGTGGCAGGGCTCTTGGCAGCCAGCGGGCCTCCCTTGGGCCAGATCAGAACCAGGCAGTGGGTGGGCCGTGCTTAGCCGACAATTCAGGCCCCAGGACGGGTCAGGAAAGCCACTGGCCTCGCACTGAGTGGCCCTGGAGGAGGCCCCAGGGGTCTAGAAACTGTAGGAGGGTCTGCCTTGCCTGGATGCAGCGCACCCCAGCCCCTGCACCTCAGGCCCTGTCCCACCCCCAGCCTGTGTCCTGCTGATGGCTGCTCCTGGGAGGCGGGGCCTCGGGGTGGGTAAGAGGCTCAAGGCGAGACCAAACCGGGCCCTGAGGCGGCTGCCTGGTCTCAGCTCCCCAGGTTGTCCCTGATGGAGCCGGAGAGCGAATTCCGGGAAATCGAGGAGTTGAAGCGCAGGGCCTCGGCGGCGCCCACCTGCCCGGAGCCCCCACAGCGCCCGGCGCAGCACCGGGGCAGCCTGCGCAGCGCCAGGGGGCCGGGCCTGGAGGACAGAGGGGACCTGCCCACGGCGATGAGCAACACGTTCCCGGCCGTGCCCCGCGAGAAGGCGCGCAGGGTCAGCGACAGCTTCTTCCGGCCCAGCCACATGGAGCCCATCCTGGGCCGCGCGCAGTACAACCAGCTGCGCAAGAAGAGCTGAGCCCGCCGCCCGCCGCACCGGGAGCCCCGCGTCGCCAGCGAGTAAGAACCTCCGCGCCCGCGAGCGTGGACTTCTTCAAAGCAGCCCTGGCACCGGAGCCCCGCACCCCATCTTTTGAGCATCCTTTGGGGCTTAGTCTGCAGCCAATTTTTAAGAAAAATCAGAGCAGCAACCTGCTTTGATTCTCTTTTGTTTATTTTGTTATTCCTCACCTGAGGATATTTTTCCATTGATTTTTAGGGAGAGAAGAGAGAGGGAAAGACAGAGAGAAACATCCATGTGGGAGAAACACATGGGTTGGTTGCCTCCTCCACGCGCCCTGATGAGGGCGAGGGCCAGGGAGGAGCCTGCAACCAAAGCACGTGCCCTTGACCGGAGTCGAACCCGGGACCCTTTGGTCCGCAGGCCGGCGCTCTATCCACTGAGCCACACCGGCCAGGGCCTGTCTTGTTTTTTTACTTAAAGATGAATTGCCTCACTTGATGTCTCACTCTTTAAGCCAACTTGCAGCCAAAGGACATTAGACTGTTTCTAAGATTTAGATGCCTCCGTTGGAGACAAATATTTGCCACCAGTGAGTTACATGCCGCTACCCTGCAGCTCCAACCGGCAGGAGTCCCGGGCACGGTTTTAAGCCCAGAGATTCCTGCCCGTGAGCTTCCCGGGAGGCTGCTGTGAAGGAATGATCAGGTGTGAAAGCTCTCGTGTGTGTATATGAAATATCGGCGTCATTTTGCGCACCTAGTACACCGCGTCTCACAGACCGGGTCCTGGCCGCGCTCGTAGCGCCACCTTCTGGCTCAAAACACACCCCTTTGCAGCCTTCCCGCCTGGCCTGCACATGCGCATTCACCCACCCTGCTGGTCCTGTGTGGACTGCTGGCGCCCTGGTTGTGGGGACCATAGCGGTGACCCTTCACGTAGAAAGTCTGCACTATTAGAGCATCCCAAGTTCTGGTTTTGAAAATGTTAATATCTGGTAAATCTAAGAAGTGCGTACATATAATTTAAAATTCAATCAATGCAAGAGGGTGCGTGTCTCCCCAACTTGAGGTCCCGGGTTCCCTCTCACAAAGACAGCCTCGGTGCCAGCCACCGGTATCCGTCCAGCTGCCGGCTGCGCTAGTGCGGGCGCGTGTGTGCGTCCTTCCCACGCTTCCACAGCCGTGAGAGGCTGTACTCGCCTCTGCTCACCTCACGGTTCACCTTAGACATCTAAGTCCCCCTGGCTCCTTTCAGCGGCCACATAGGAAGTGCCTCATAACGTCATTGATGTAACTAGTTCCCCGACGAAGGGCTTTGAGGTTGTTGCCATTTTTTTTGCTACTGCAGACAGTACCGCAATAAATGTCCTTATACAGCATGTCTGTGTACACGTGTGGATATATCTTTAGGGTGAGCTTATCACTTGGAACCGTGAGTTGATGGGCGAAAGGGTATCTATGTTGTTATTATTGTTTTACACACACACACACACACACACACACACACACACTGGGGCCCAGTGCATGAATTTGTGCACCTTGAAAGGAACTGTGGGCCATGAGGCTGCAGTGGGCACAGGGGCAGGTCTCGGCCCATCCTCCACACCCCCGCCCAGGCCCTCCCACCGGGGTCCCTGGTCCCCTGTGTGCCGGCAGCCCCGCTCCCTCCGCCGCCAATCCCACACGCTGACGGTGCCATCCCGCTCGCTACCCTTGACAGAGTGGAGCGATTGGGGCCGGTGCCAGCAGCCGGTGTGAGTGGGGCTGTCGGCGACAGTGGGTGCGAGCCTGATTGCCCCTCAGGAGCAGGGGGAGGTGGAGAAGACTTCAGGGGTGATTGGGGCCGGCAGCTGCTGCTCACACCCACTGATGGCGCCCAGTGATCGGTACCAGCGCTGGGCACCGGCAGTGGGTGCATCAGGAGGGACTGCAGCGCGCACAGGAGCAAAGAATTTTCAGTAACTACCAGAGGCTTGCCCCGATGACAGCGACTGGCGCCCCGCCCTGGTCTGGTGCCCTCACTCACCTGCTCCACTCTCCCGGCACAACCAAAGCACCACCATGTTCCGCACATGCCCCCTGGTGGTCAGTGCATGTCATAGCGACCGATTGTTCAGTCTATTTGCATATTAGCCTTTTGTTATATAGGATTTTATTGATTTCAGAGAAGAAAATAGAAACATAATGAGAGAGAATTATTGATTGGCTGCTTCCTGCACGCCCCACACTGGGGACCAAGCCCACAATCCAGGCCTGTGCCCTGAGCTGGAATTGAACCAGGTCTGCAGGCCGATGCTCTATCCACTGGGCAAAACCGGCCAGGGCTTTTTTTTTTTTTTTTTTTTTTGGCCTGTGTTACAGGGGCAGGAGGAGACCAGCCAGGAGGCTCTGCACCCATCCAGGCCAGAGACAGTGGGGCAAGGGTGCGAGGTTGTGGGGTTTACAAAGACACTTGCCTGGACTGGAAGCTACTGTGGGAGGCAAATCAGGGCTTGGTGGTGCATGTGAGAGGAGTGTCTAGAACAGTGGTTCTCAACCTTGGCTGCACATTCGAATCACCTGGGAATCTTTTTAAAATCCTGATTTCCGGGCCTCATCCTCCGGAAATTCTGTTTCTTTGTTATGGGGTGGGGCCACAACATGAGTAACAAAGAAACAGAATTTCCGGAGGATGAGGCCCGGAAATCAGGATTTTAAAAAGATTCCCAGGTGATTCGAATGTGCAGCCAAGGTTGAGAACCACTGGTCTCTAGGATGTTCCAGTGCGGGGGTGGGAG
Source organism: Myotis lucifugus (assembly GCF_000147115.1). NCBI lineage: Eukaryota > Metazoa > Chordata > Mammalia > Chiroptera > Vespertilionidae > Myotis > Myotis lucifugus. The sequence continues at coordinate 545 of NW_005872635.1, read as the reverse complement.
GGAGCACCTGGATAGCACCTGCCCAGGCAGGTGTGGGATGAGCTCCTCTGAAAGGCTCCCAAGGACCTTTTCCCACAGAATAGCCTTTCCACCTGGGTAGGTGGGTGGGCTAAGATCTCCATAGCAACCCTCACCCCCCAGTAGCCTCTCCTGGGGGCAGTGGTTCCCCCAGGAAGTCGAAGCTGCTGGCAGTGGAATCTACCAATGGACCCATGGATCCCATGCCCTTTACAATGGGGGGCAGGGTGCAGGTGGGGGACTTTCCAGCCAGAGCCGTGGGCCAGGCCTTGTCAGCGCCTGCCCTGGGGGTGGCTGCCCCAGGGGTCAGACCTCATTCTGGTGGCTTCATGCGTGGCCACCCCGGGTCTGGGGCAGAGAAGGGGCACAGCGATGACTTCCTGGTGCAGCCAGGGTCCCGACCCCCGGGAGAAGCGCGCCCCCAGCCCAACCCTGAAAGTCATGGGGGCTGAATCCTCTCAGCCTCAGAAGGGTCGTGAAATCCGAGGAGAAAAGGGAGGTGGAGGCTCCCGGCGCCCGGGGAGGGA
>NW_005872634.1:0-48920 GCF_000147115.1 Myotis lucifugus | reverse complement strand
TTCAGAAGAGGGGCCTGGACGCCGGCCCGCAGGGTTTCAAGCCGGGGGCGAGGCAACCAAAACCCCGGAGGCTGGTGCCAGGGGCCGGAGCCAAGTTTGACGCGGGGCGCTGAATAATGCGGGGCCGAGCCGGCGGGGGGTGGGGTGGGAGGTGGGGGGTGGAGGGAGGGGCCAGGGTCCCGGGATGACGCGCCGGAGGGGCGAGCGGGCTTCCCTGGGCCATTGTGCCCAGCGGCCTGCGCAGGGTCTGGGGGCCTGGCCACCGGGGAGCAGCTTGAGGGCGGGAATCACGGGCTTCCTCCCCGACGTACACCTCGGGTTCTGCGACCCAGAGCGGATGGTGGGAGAAAATCCTGTCCTTCTCCAGAGCTATCCACACGCGAGCGCAGACCTGCGCCTAAGTCAGGATGGAGGAGCGGGACTTCCGGAGAGCGGGCACCTGCTTTGAGAAGATCAGGAGCACAGGGAACCCAGACACTCCCCTGTGCAGCACCCCCAAAGGGGCCTTTACACAGCCCGGACTCATTCCCCTCATGGTGAGCAGTAAGACCGCCAATCACAAAGAGATGTGCATTTTACCAGCTCTCACCCCACCTCTCCTCCTTATCCCGGCTGCAACCCTGCGGCCCTGGACGGGGCTGGTACCCGCTCACTTTACAGGCTAGAAAGAAAGCACAGGGTCAGGAAAGGCCCGAGGCTCCGTGCCCATCTGCCTCCCTAAACTCTGCCACCTGGGGAATATGTCCCTTCTGCTTTCTCTCGCTCCACGGGAGGCCACATTCCACCTCCAACCTTCCTCTATTCTTCTTAAAGTCTGGCCATCCAGCCACTGCTACCTGAGAGGTGGTGATAGCAACCAGGACACAAGTCCTCCTTGTTGCAGAAGAAACTGTGGCCTCTGGTGCTTCCCTTCTGGATGCCCCAGAGCAGTGATTCCCAAAGTCCTGTCCGGGGCAGAAGGAACATCACCTGAGAAATGCACATGATCCACCCGCCCCAGGCATTCTGAGTCAGACCCCCGGGGAGTGGAGCCCAGCCAGTTTTGTTCCAGGAGCCCTCCAGCTGGTTCTGTGCAGCACGCTGGCGTTCTGAGAGCCACTGCAATAAATAGAAAAGCCTCTATGGGGGCCAGAGGCGGGCCTGCGTCCCAAAGGCGGACGGCCACACTATTTAGGAGGCCCAAGAAGGCGAGATCTAATCTGGGAGCCCAGTGGTTAGCGGCAGGGTGTTAGGGCTATTCTCAGTCTCTGTTCACTGTGGGTGCCTGTGGGTGTGGGTGTGTAAACCTGTGGGACCCCATGACATACTGGAAAGTAAAGGAGGCTTTTAGGGCCCCGTGTAACATGGCATTTACTTACCCACTTGACACTCAAACACTCTCTACGCGTGTACCTGCTATGGACCAGTCCCTCCACTTGCTAAGAATGATCTGGATGGTAGCTGACTCTTTGAATTAAAGAAACAAATGCAACCAGGTCATCTCATGAACTAGAACTTAATTGTCAGGTCTGAGGCAATAAGTGGAACAGATACCACTGTGAGCTTCTCCCTGGCTTACAGGAAGCTGTCACCGACTGGGTTAAAGTATAGAGCCAGGCTGTGCATGGGGGTGGGGTGGGGGCTGCTTCCTCCATGCTGGCCCCAGTGATTGATTTAGGAATGGGCATCAGGTGTGAATCTAACCAATGAGATATGGAGAGTTGATGGAGAATGTTCCTCCCTCTTTAAAAGGGACACAAGAAAAGAATTTCCCCTTCTTTGTCTCTGGATGCAATTTCCTGGAATTGCACCAGTTTTCTGGACAATGAAAGAAATGGGGCTAAAAGAACAAGCGGCATATTGAGGGTGACAGGGAAGGAAGTCAGGAAACTCGTGACGTTACTGAGCCATTAAATTAATCAACCTGGGTGGGGTGGGACCTCGAGGGTTTTTGTTAAATGAGATGGGTTGTTTTTCTTATTTAAACCACTTTAAGTTGGGTTTTCTACAGCATCCCAAACTCTCCTAATATAATGAATGCAACTAGAATCTCTCTGAAACACAAGCAGAAACAGGCCAAGCAGAGGGAGTCATCGGGAGGACTTCCGGGACCCCCGGCACCTCTGAGCCAACTCTGAGCGTTGGATCAATTTGACGGCCACCTCTGTCTCAGGAGTTCCCAGTTCCACCACTAATGGCCTCTGTCACTCTTGCCGTTGGCCTGTTTTTTTGTGTCCACAGTTCTCTCTTTCTGTCACCTGGCTGGTATTCTCAATCATTTCCAGTGCATATTTTCAAGAGTGAGAACCTGGCCAGGCCGGTGTGGCTCAGTGGTTGAGTGTCGACCTATGAACCAGGAGGTCACTGTTCAATTCCTGGTCAGGGTGCATACCCTCAGTGCCCAGTGGGGTGTGCAGGAGGCAGTCGATCAATGATTCTCTCTCATCATTGATGTTTCTATCTCTCTCTCTATCTCCCTTCTTCTCTGAAATCAATAAAAATATGTTTGTTTGTTTTTTAATGAAGAGTGAGAACCTGATTGACCACATCTGAGAGGGAAGAACTGCCTCCTGCCAGGCCACCTCATGGTGGCTGGTCAGCCTAGAGCAGTGATGGCGAACCTTTTGAGCTCAGCGTGTCAGCATTTTGAAAAACCCTAACTTAACTCTGGTGCCGTGTCACATATAGAAATGTTTTGATATTTGCAACCATAGTAAAACAAAGACTTATATTTTTGATATTTATTTTATATATTTAAATGCCATTTAACAAAGAAAAATCAACCAAAAAAAATGAGTTCGCGTGTCACCTCTGACACGCGTGTCATAGGTTCGCCATCACTGGCCTATAGATTGGCTGTCCTTGAACCAGGGTCCCGTTCCTGTCTAATCAGCCGCGGTCCTGGGGGTGCGGTACAGAGCGTGCAGTATAGAGGGTGCGGTACGGAGGAGGGCGGGTACAGAGCATGGACACAGAGCATGGCCAGCCCCGCTCAGCCTGGGGCACAGGATATGAGCTGGGGAAGTTCCCTTGGGAGACAATGCTCTTGGCAGGTACTGGCCCTGCCTGGCCAGCGCAGCCTTTGTGCGGAACGCTGAACTGGCCGTGCTGAGCCAGCCAGGGTCAGAGCAAAGGAATCCACTCTCACCACATCCCGTCTGCCCGGAGTCAGGGGCGCCTGGCCACAGGGTTTGCCTGCCGCCTAGACCTGCCCCAAACACACAATCTCTACTGCTCAGAACTACCCCACCCCAGGCGCAGCCCCCCATGCAGGAAGCAGACTCCCGCTGCTGTCCAAACTGCACGCTCTACACAGGATTTATCCATCTGGCACTTGACGGCGACTGTGCTGGAGTGGCTTGTTGTTCTGGTGGTTGTGAAACCCTTCACGGCGGAGCATGGTGTTGGGATCTGAGCGCTGCAGCAGATGGAACCGGGAGCAGAAGTGACAGCACCGACGGCTGCAGAATGTTTCCTAAATCAAAGCCTGAGAAAGCAGATGGGATGCAAGCAGCCAGGAGCCACCGAGTGAGGAAGCGCCAGGCTCCCACTGCTTACGGCGCTCTGGGATATGTGTTTTATTCTTTCCTGGAGAGCACGGATCACAGGGGTGGAAGAGGCTCATCAGGTGTTTCTGTCACTTTGTAGTTCTGTGCCTTTAGGCACATTGTTTGAACTTTCTGAGCCTCCCCGTCTCCACTGGTAAAATGTGTCTTCATTGGCAAAAGCCTTCTCTTGTAGGAAGGCCGTTATCTTAAACAGAGCGAGGCACCTGGGAAAATGTTATAATACTATAACATTTTACAGCTGTAATTCTAAAATACCCCTTCCTTGGGACAAAAAGGGCATCAGATGACTTTGAGAGGATCATAGTCTGAAGCTCCAGACGGTGGTATTGATTGGGCCCTGGGAGGTCTGTCACCAGCTCAACAAATGAGCTTGCAATTCAGTGTGGTCATCAGATCAGAAATGAGAAATGACTAGAAGGTGCCAAGTGGGTGGTGGGATATTGGGAAGGAGACATTCATTAATGTTTATCTGACCCGGTAACAGAGAGGAGGCAAAAGCGGTGTCCAGAGCTGAGCCCAGGTGTAATCCGTCATTGGATGTTAAATGGGGCGTGGGAGGACCAGGCCGATACCAGCTAGCCTTTAAGGGAAGAAGGTCAGGTTCACCACAGGGCTGAGGCCACTGTTATCAGTCAGGGAGCAAAGCTGAGGCAAGCCGTCCCGGGCACTGAGAGATGGGTCAGGAATGAGAGTGGGATGTTCAGGATTTGGGAGCCAAAGGACCTTTAGTGGAGTGGTGAAGATATTTAGGAATTCTTGGGACTAATGTCAGGAAAGGTCTATCAGACATCTGAGAGCACTCAGAAGTCTAGTATGGCTGCCTGAGGCCACACTCAGAGCGGAAATCAATAATTAGTGCTGGAGAGGTTTTAGGGATCCCTCACAGGCCTCACCGCGGACTCTGGTGTTATTTAGGTGGTGGGGAGAAACCGGTCCTGTGTGCCTGAAAAACAGTATTTTCTCCAGAAGGCAGGATGCTAAGCTTTTTATCCTCCTGGTCTACAGATTCTGCAAAACCCTTAAAACTGTGAAGAGGATAGATTTTAGTCGTGTCGTTAGGTTATGGTAAAGGGCACGATTGGCCTTAAGATAGGAAGATTATCCAGGTGAGCCAGACCTAACCAATCGAGCCCTTTGAAAGCAGAGTTTCCTGTAGCTGGTGGCAGAAGAGGAAGTCAGTGAACTGAAGTAGAGGGATTTGAGGCCCCATTGCTGGATTACAGATGAAGGGGGCCACCTGTCAAGAGATGTGGGTGGCCTACATGGGCCAAGACCAACCTAGACTGATGACCAGCAAGGAAACAGGGATCTCAGTCCTACACTCACAAGGAATTGAATTCTGCCAACAACAAGAATGTGTTTAGAAACAGAACCCTCCCTAATGCCAATGGAGCCCACAACCCGGGCATGTGCCCTTACTGGGAATCAAACCATGACCTCCTGGTTCATAGATCAACGCTAAACCACTGAACCACACCGGCCAAGCACCTCTTTGTTTTCCATTAGCTTCTTGGTAATTACTTTGAAAATTCACAATCTGATTACTAGAAGCCAGAAAGAATTGGACTATACTTGAGTGCTGATAAAATATAAGAAAAATATAATGCCTGCATTCTGTTTTTGCCATTTAATTTGTGTGGCTTTGGGAAAATTTCTTAACCTCCTGACATCCTAGCTTCTCATCTATAAATTAGGGATTACAGTGCTTGCTTACTTACTGCCTTTAAGTCAGGCCCAAGTCACACAACGTGTTCCGATGGGCTTTATAAACCATAAAGCTGTATACAAATGTGAATTACTATCGTTATGAAGCCAGAACAACCAGCAGGATGCCTGGGGCAGCCAGCTGAACCAGAGGCACTGGAAGTCTCTGAAAATCTAGAAAGCTACTAGAGAGGAGGAAATTAATAAAGAGAACCCCTAGGACAAGGCACTGGGGAACAGCAGCAAGGGCTACTTCTCCTCTTAGTGTGCTTTCATTCTGCATGTCAACAGAGCAGATTGGGAAACATGCTAGAAGAATTCTCAGTATCACCGAAAACAGAGTTTGAAATCCTAGGTGGAAAAAAAAAGTAATATGACCCCCCAAAATGGCCAACTACATTGCTTAGAGGGCTGAAGAAGAAGAGGAAGCCACACTACAATACATTGTGTAATGAGGATATTAAACAGAACCAATGAGTGAAATCAAACACCCACCAAGCAGAGAAGCAGAAGGAAATTTCTTGAAGGAAATGTTATCATTGGCCAAAGACAGAACCCGCCTGTGTCTAACAATGGTGTGTGAACCAACCGTCTTAGACAGGAAAGAGGGGCTTGGGAAGAAAGGCTGCAGGCACTGCATATGGAAATGCGATCAATAACAAAGAAAGTCCCCCAAGAGATGGGTGATAAGCACCCCCACGAAGGACAGAAAGACAGATGTGAAAATCAGATGAGTTCTCCAACTGCTCACAGTGTCCACATGAGCAGAATGTTTATTGAGGATCAGAATACAGTCGCTATACAGACAAATACATTGGAGAAGATTCAGGAAAGAAAAAAACCCCAGCACGTTGCTATATTTACCCAACAATAGCAACGAAGTGTTTTGTTTCCTGCCTGTCCCATTGTTCATTGACAATGAAGCCCCATTTTAAAAACTGTACCCAGGTAATATTAAAAAACACGGAGAGATTAAAGTAAGTCCAGAGACTAGAAACAGGCTTGGGTTCAAAGCTCAGCTCTAACACTTACCTTTTGTGAGATGCTCAGCATATTAATGAGCCTCTCTGCGCATCCGTTTCTTGACCTGTAAACTGAGGTGATAAACTCTTTCTAGGGTTTTGGAGAGGACTGAGTGGAATAATGTATATACACTGGCTGGCATATAGGCAATGATAAAAAAAATGGTAATGAATTTTTAAACTACTAATGTTTCCCAGCTGTAACGTAGGGGCGCTAAGTACACTCCGGGATCCTTTCTGCCTTGAAAGTCTTTTGGTTCTACCCTTGTACATTGTTGGTGGGGTGCAAAATGGTGCAGTCATTGTGCACAATAGTTGGGCAATTCCTCAAAAAGCCGAACACAGAATCATCATACACCCCAGCCATTCCACTCCTACCATTGCATACTCATTCTGATGTTGCTGCCTGTTTTCTTACCATCGCTCCAATACAGTGGTTCTCAACCTTCTGGCCCTTTAAATATAGTTCCTCATGTTGTGACCCAACCATAAAATTCTTTTCGTGGCTACTTCATCACTGTAATGTTGCTACTGTTATGAATCGTAATGTAAATATCTGATATGCAGGATGGTCTTAGGCGACCCCTGTGAAAGGGTCGTTCGACCGCCAAAGGGGTCGCGACCCACAGGTTGAGAACCGCTGCTCCAATAAGACCAAAGCTCCTTGTGCTATGAACCATTTCATCCCCAGTACCTAGCATAGTGCCTGCAGTGCCTGACTCATAGAAACACATGCTAGTTGACTAGATGAATGAACTTGAAGGGGTGGAAGAATCGATGGCCTGGCATTGGTTTTATAAATCACATCCGGTTGTAAGATGGCAACACCAGCTCCTATAAATCTTTCGCCTCTTTCAGACCTTTATCAGCCTGTTATGGAACAAACCCTTGACATTGTGCCCATATGAATGGGGTTCAGTAAGTGATAGCACAGGTCCCAAGCAAGGGAGGTAAGATGACCATTGGTTTTTAGAATGTTCACTGGCCCCAACCATCCATCTTCAAACAGATTTCTACACGTGGTCCCTGATCCTCTACCATTGAAACGTATCTCGTTCATAACTTTCCTACTTCTGAGCCATGAAAATGTAAAACCCCTGTCATCTTTTACTCGTCCCTCAAATCTCTACAGCCCCTCAGTCCACTGAGCTGGCTTCCCACTTACACTCACTTTTCTATTTCTAGTATCACTGGTTAAAAGTGCTTTGTGTAAGAACAAAGCGCTATTAAAGAATACATTTTCCTTCGCCTTGTGACGTCATTAAGGACACCTGGGCAACTCGAAGTCCTTTCGTGCATAACTCACACTTCAGGCTCGCCTGTTTCTTTCGTGCCTCAGGAAAACAGCTTCAGAGAAGCACTTGGGTTCTCATGGCGGATACAGCACCAACTTTAACGGGTGCCCAATGGGGCAGTGACCTGGTACTGCTCCTTTTGGAATCTTTATAATACTAGGAAAATTAGGGGCATGTCCCTCTGCCCATGCAACAGGAAGGCAAGCCTTACGCCTTGGAACCAGCGGCATTGTTTTATTGTCTTTGACTGGGAGAGGTCTTAAGAAGCAATTGAATTTGCAGCTTAGCAATTGCCAGAAGGAACATTAATTAATATTAATGACACCACAATTAAATCATGGACCTGAGTAAGCATTCATCAAAATTTAAAAGGGCACTTTTATACAGTCTTCTCCAGCTGGTCGACATGAATCACGCTGCTATTTAAGTCGCTTTTTCACGCTGTTACTTCTATGCGGCACCTCACAGACACCTTCTTCAGAAGACAGTACCGAACAATACGGGCCTTTGCTTTGACAAGGTGCAGGCTGGTGGCAACGCCCAGCCCAATCACTTGTCCAGCGAAAGTCTTCTTTCCCCAAGCAGTAGGGACTGGGGTTCTGAAGTCTTTGGGATCAGTTTTCACTCTAGTCAGAGCAGGGCCTCTGCAGTCCACGCTTATATATGACCTTTGAGGTCTCTGAGCTTCCATTTCCGCACCTGAAGAATGTAGAACACAGCAGTAGGTCCCTCGCATTCAAAACAATCGCTAAATGAAGGCGTAGTCCTTTGTTTCCTCAATCTCACCCTTGCGTAAGGTCCTCTCCAGCTTTCCCTGTACTTGTGGTTAAAGGGGGGTTGGGGCCAGCAAGAAGATGCCAGCTTCTCATGCGGTGAGCAAGCTCCATCTCATGGCAGTCAGGGATGGGGTCAGGGGCTGGGGAGAGGGATGGCAATGAGCACAACTGCTGCCTTAGAAGTCCAGCCTCAGATCTCAGCCATCACCCTCGGCTGTGGCCCCCCACCCCCACCCCCAGCAGCAGCAGCAGCAGCAGCAAATGGACTATAGCACCAAACTCTTTTAGCTCCTAATTATCAGCAATTAAATGGCAGAGGGGGAAAACAAACAATTGTGTGGCTTATTATACTCCAGACATTGTGTGTTAAATGGTTTGCATGCAATATCTATTTACAATAATATGTAATAAAGAAAATGTGGAATTTGTGAAATCTAGATTTCTGAAAGTTGAACTTTTTTTATTCTTAATTTATATTGTTACTTTATTCTATCCTTATTTAGATGAGTCACAATGCATTATAGCATGAGCATATTTTTAAAATATCTGTTCATGTGCATTTTAAAATATTCATGTAGGGAAATGGAATAAAAATCCCTTACAGAGGGCTTTCAGAGTTAGCTAGGAGTCTACGTGGTCCAGTTACTACACAATCAGAGGCTGCACTGTCCAATAGGAGAGCCACTAGCCACATGTGGCCACTGAGCACTGGAAATGTGGCTAGCGCTACTGAGGTACTCTATTTTTTATTTAATTTAACAATGTAAAATATCTTTCCAACAACCTGACCATTTAGTTAGGACTACATTTCATTTTCACTGTTTCTTACAAAAGATATTATATTATGGTGCGCATGTCCAGTGCATGCATTGTACCTCATACATGTGAACACTTCACTGATCTAGTTCATGCCCACATAGTGGTTCAGTTCGAATAGGCTTTTTTTGCTTGTTTGTGTTTCTTTTTAAATCTTTATTGTTGAGGGTATTACCGATGTCCCCCTTTTTTCTTTTTTTTTTCCTATACACAATGCAACATGTGTTTATTTGAATATTTTAAGCCAGTGGTTCTCAACCTTCTGGCCCTTTAAATACAGTTCCTCATGTTGTGACCCAACCATAAAATTATTTTCATTGCTACTTCATAACTGTAATATTGCTATTGTTATGAATAGTAATGTAAATATCTGATATGCAGGATAGTCTTAGGCGACCCCTGTGAAAGGGTCATTGGACCACCAAAGGGGTCGCGACCCACAGGTTGAGAACCACTGTTTTAAGCAGAAAGCACAAGTTACAGTGATACTTATATAAATCATAATGAACAACTAAATAAAAATATTTTAGCTATAACACAATTAAATTATCTGTCTAGTTTAAAAAATAAGTATGGACAAATTTTAAAATTCAAAATGAATTTCACATTCTACTGAGGCAGAATTGCATAGAGGTGCAAAAACTAGTATTATGATGGAAACACCAAATAAATAAATAAATAAATAAGAGAAAACGAGACATTGGAAAAAAATTGTCATAAATTTCACAATAAATGGCAATTGCAATTTGCTGAAGTAAAGCATTATTTCAGTTACAAAAATTTTGTTATAAAATTATAAGGAAAATACTAAAAACAGATACTTCACAAAAAGAGAAATTCAATTAAGCCACCAAACAATTGCTTATAGAACACAGGACCTTTTAAACATGTTCAAAGGTTAATTGACTCAAACTGTAAAAAATTGCAAGGGTTTTTGTTTTGTTTTGTTTTTTTGCTTTTAGCTTTAAATGAGTCACAAGATATAAAAGACACTGCGCAATTAGTCCTTTGGGTATGTTTTGTCTCCAAGGACATTTTAAATTACAAAGAAATATTATCCATTCATGCCCTCAAATACCAAACTCATGGCATAGATATTTTTCAATACTTTACATCTGTCAAAGAACATTTTTGGCTAGATATTTTAAAAATTAATTTCTAACAACATAGCTATGCTAGCTCAAAAATCCAGATTTATTGGAATTTTTAAAAAGAAACTAATGTTTCCTTTATGTCTTTGTTTCACTGTGTGATACATCTTACAAATATTTATGCTCAGTTTCCTGCAGCAGACTCCATGAAATTTGTCCTGGATTCAGTTGTTAAAATCACACAGTGTATACATGCAAATGTAATGAATCATTACAAATATTGAAAGAACTCGAAGGCAGTTGAAAGTAATGGCTTCATGATTTCTTCACCAATTGTAAGCTCTTTGGTTGAATCATGGGAAAGTTTTACAAAGGTTTACTATACTGTTAACTCCAATTCAAGATTTTCTTGAAAATAAAGGAATATTTGCCAAATATCCAGTAATCAAAGAAAAAAATCACTGTGTGATTTCCTTTTTACATCACTATCACCCTGCATATCAGTAAGCTAAATTTGAAGATCCAAGGAAAGGAAAAACGTATCTGTGACTTAGCTGCAGAGGCAAGATGGTTACGTTGAAATTGAAACTTTTCATAATATAATCAGTAATAATGATTTTTACACTTTTCTTACATGAGTCAATATGTAGAAGATTTTAATTGTAATTGACTGCATCATGTAAACCAGCTGCAAAACTACAAGAGGAATGTGAAGAACTCGATGCTGATAAAGTGGTATTTCCTGATTGAAAAGCAACTCTGAGTTTGATGTCCATAATACTGAGCTAACACAAGACTTAATAAATTTACCTAGACAGACATAGAGTTGAAACTGGTATCTTTTGCTTTAAAGTCAAAGCAATTATTTAAAAAGATGAACCAGTTTTATCCATGTGGATGCAAACATGCAAGGAGAATGATTTTTCAGTGATGAGAACTTTTAAGGATGTTTGGAACACCTTAGGTATGTACATAAACTGTTCCAACGGGAAACTATAAAAATCATACAATTGAATGACTCCCCTTAAAACCGAGAATCTAAATTTGATGTGTTGTAAATGTAAAATACACTTAGTAACAAGAAAAGAATCTAAAGTATCTCATTAATATTTTTATATTGATTATATGTTGAAAGATAATCTTGTGAGTGTATTGTATTTTATAAAGTACTAGAGGCCCACTGCACGAATTCATGCACAGGTGGGATACAGCCAGCCCAGCCCCAGTCGGCAGATCGGGGCCGGGCCTGTTGGGAGGAGGAGATGGCGGGAGGTTGGCCGGCCAGCCTGCCCCAGTTGGAGCCTGATCAGGGCCGGACCGGCTGGGGGGAAAGGCTGTGGGATATTGGCCGGCGACCCCGCCCCCTATTAGGGTGGAGGGGTGATCAGGGATGGGGCTGGCCAGGGGGAGGGGCTGCGGGCAGATCAGGGTGGGGCAGGCCGATCGAGGGCGGGGCTGGTGGGGGGGAATGGCCGCAGGGGGGTTGGCCAGCTGGTCCTACCCCCTGATTGACTGATTTGCTGGCCGCAGTGGGCGTCATAGCGACTGGTCGTTATGGCATTTGGATCGCTGGCTCTTTATATATATAGATAGTATTAAAATGAATTTACCTGTTGATTTTTACTTTGTTAATGTGGCTACAAGAAGGTTTTATATAACATATGTGGCTTACACTATATTTCTATCAGATAGTGCTGGACTGGGGAAGTCTGTCCAAGCTGCCTCCCCAGTGAATACTGCCCTTGGGTGCTCTAAGTAAGGGGCAGGGAGGAGAGGAAGTCAGCCTGGGTGAGTGACAGGTGCCCTGGATCCTGGGAGAACCTTTTGTTCTGTTGGGTACACATGTGCTTGTCAGGGCTTGCCATTGTCTTCTTGCTCTTTCCTCTTCTAAGCACAAGAAGAAAAGAAAGGGAAGGTCACTTCTGGAAGCGTACAGCCAGACTTCCTCTGGAAGTCTGCTGGCCAGTTGAAATACGTCAGAGTCTATTCAGAGAACCAAGGAATGAAATAGAATAATTACCTTTTTTCTAGTAAGCATAAGTAAACAGTTACCGGCTTGTGACCCCTGAACTATCAGAAGCCCTGAGGCAGAGAAAGGGACTGGAAAGGGACTGGAAACTTCATCTAAGAAAGTAAAGGTAGCTTTTGCAAAATAAGAAAAGAAGGGTTAAGTGAAGAAGTAATTCGGGCCAAAAGTTGAAGTTTCACGGGAGAAGGTTATTTAATCCACCCTGTGTACTTTTCATCATATCTTTCTGTTTTTCTCTAAAACACGCATAAATCACACACAACCATGAATGATTGGTCATGACCTAATCACTGGTGCTCTTTTTTCATAATCACAGCTCAGAGGAGTATCAGTATAAATGATCAGATTGTTTTCTACATTGGCTGGCCATGGCTGGGGAAAGATTTGGTTTGTTTAAGGAGGTGGGGCTATGGGGAAATAACCATGGAATACATGGAATCCCGACAAGGAAACTGGGAGAAAACAAATACTTCCTGGAGCACGGTTACCAACTTATCTGTGTCATAAACAGCCCTTTGCCCGCCACAGTGGCTGCCACCATTGAGGCAACCGGCATCATTTGTGAGATTGAGTTGTAAAATCAGGTCATTCCCACTAAAAAGTTTGTTGTCTAATCAGGAGACAGGATAACTGGTTTTATTTTTTAGTATTTTATTTGTATTTATTTTGTTAATTATAAAAATCTCTCCTCGTTGGCTGTTTGTTTTAGAAAAGACAGTGGGTACAGGACACATTACAGACATTGAATTTACTACCTGTATCTCACTCCCCAAACATTCCCTGTAATGACTTGAGACCATGTTTGCCCCACATGCATCGCCCTAATTGAAATCCTGGTATAAAGTATCTGCATGCCGGGGCCAGTGGAGACTCCTCACTTGACCACAAGTCTGGGCAAGCGCACGTGGGGGCCCCGCTGTCTGTCTTAGCTGTTTCCCCTGCAAGATGGCTCCTCTCTTGCTTGCGTTGTTGGAACTTGTGCGTTATCGCTGTCATCTTCCCCACATTGTTAAGAGAAAATGCCTTCTAAGAAAGTGGGAAAAGTCTATGAAAAAAACTACATGAACCAAGGAGGCCTGGAAAAACTCGATCACTTAAAAGAGAGTCAAGAGTGAAAAGCAGCCCTAATCGGTTTGGCTCAGTGGACAGAGCATCAGCCTGCAGACTGAAGGGTCCCAGGTTCGATTCCGGTCAAGGGCATGTACCTTGTTTGCGGGCACATCCCCAGTAGGGAGTGTGCAGGAGGCAGCTGATCGATGTTTCTAATTCTCTATCCCTCTCCCTTCCTCTCTGTAAAAAATCAATAATATATATATATTTTTAAAAAGAGTGAAAAGCATTTTGTGAGAGGAGAATGAATAAAAAACATAAGGAGTTAGAGTGGACAATATAATTTGTATTGGATGTTGAACAACATGGTTGCACAGAGCATTTATCTATACTCACTGAGTTCATTAAATGTAACTTTTGTTTTAAATTCTTTATACCTTTTATTACAGAGGTTTCTAAGAGTGTTTTAGTACTATATGGGGGAGATTGGCTGGGATTTTAAGAAATACTTTTTTTATTTTTCTCACTTAAAATAAAAAAGTATGGGCTCAGGCTATTTGAAATTTTAAAATAAAAAAATATTTTCAGAAATATATTGGATTTGTCCAATGCAGGATACCTGAAGTCACAGAGTGAAAGCAGAATTAGATGGTGTTACGAGCAAATCTGTTTTAGAATTGCCATATCTAGAAAAACCCTCCAAATTACAAAGAACTAAATATTTTTATGTTACCTAGAGATATTTGGCAGAGAAATGACTCTAGATAATGTTCAATAACAGAACTTCAAAGCAGTCCTGTGATGTTGAAATAAAGTTGGAATCCTAGATCACATTTTAAAAAAATACATTTGAAAACTTTGACATCTTTATAAACTCCCCTTTCCCCCCCAAAAAGAAAAATATATTGAGTGGAAGTCACTGGACTGTTGTGGTTGTTCTCAGCCAGTTTCTCTATCTCTGGTCATCCCGATCCCTCCCTGTCCCAGTGGTCAGCACAGAGTCCTCAGAAATTTCTGGTGAAACACGAATCATAATAACTTCTGGCTGAGAAAGCATCAACTTCCCATTTCTTTGTGTGTCGTATTGAAATATCTCTTTCCAATGAGCCAAGTCTCACCATATTAGCAAGTTTCCTCTTACGATCGCCATCACTCTATTTAGTTGCCCTCTCGTGTATGTTACTTTGCGGTCCTTTCAACCTCCAGGTTGGCAGACCCTCTTAAGCTCAGTTAAGGCCACTGCTCAAAACTGCTCTGTTCTGTTCAGTTCTCTAGGCCTCTTGAGCACATGCATAACAGGGACGCATCTCCACGCAGCACGGGATCATGTTTGTTGAATGAATGAATGAATACATGAATGAATGAATATGACATTATCTGCCTAACTAAACTGGAGAGACTAAGACGCTAAAGGAGACTTCCATCTTTAATCACAGGGTGAATGACATACCCTGAAATGTCCTTCTGTAAAACAACATAAAATATAATTCACATTCTTTTTTAAATTTTATTTTTATTTCAGAGAGGAAGGGAGAGGGAGAGAGAGACAGAAACATCAATGATGAGAAAGAACCACTGATCAGCCACTTCCTGCACACCCCCCACCAGGGATCAAGCCTGCAACCCGGGCATGTCCCCTGACTGGGAATCGAACCATGACCTCCTGGTTCATAGGTCAATGCTCAACCACTGAGCCATCCTGCTGGGCTCGACATCCTTTTTAATGCAAAGCTGAGTTCACAAGAAAGTAGGAGAAATTCCTAAAAGAACAAGAAAACAGAGTCATAAACCAGTGTTCACGACAAACTGTCTCAGGGATTTTTACAATGGCTCAAGTAGAGGTTTTGGTTTAAAGGACCATAAAAAGGAGAAGAAACAAGGCCCAGTCAATGTGGGATTTGAAACCAGACCTCTGAAGAGCACTATTAGTGGAAACACAAAGCAATTTGCTTGGTGAAGAAGGATGAGAAGAAATGCACCCTACTCCTGGGTATAGATGGAGGCAAACTATATCAGTTACTTCTACCGTTTCTGAAGCCCCACTAACATTGGAGCAAAGAAAAAACAATATTTTAAAACTAAAAAAAAGAAAACAAGAAAAACAAACAAACTATAACTCATAGACACAGACAACTGTATGGTGGTTATCAGAGGGAAGGGGGTGAGGGATGGGAGAAAGGAGAAAAAGGTCAAATACATGGTGATGGGAGATTTGACTTTGAGTGGTGGGTACACCATGCGGGTCACAGATGATGTATCATAGAAGTGTACACTTGAAACCTATATGATCTTATTAACCAATGTTGCCCCCAAAAATTATTTTAAAAACTTAAAAAATAAAATAGCATGCATCTGAAGAGAGAATTAATGAAACTAGTTGAATGATAAAAATAAAAATGAAGAAATTATCAGATATTCAGAGGTAGAAAATATGAAAGAGAAATAGGTTAAAAGAAGTTCTGAGAAGTATCTATTCAGAGCTTTAGAAAGAAAGGACTGAGCATATGGAGCAGAGGAAATATTTAAAGAGATAATAGCTGAAACTTTCCCAAAACTGTGATGTAGATAAGAACAATTACATTGGAGAACAATTTGCTAATATTTACCAAAGTGGAGCATGTTCATGTCTCAATAATCTAGCAATCTTACCCCTAGGTATGTATTTACCATAAATAATTTCTTGCACATGTGTACAAGGTAATATGTAAGAATGTTCATTATGTCAGGGTTTGTAATTGGAAAATACTAGAAATATTCAGTAGGAGAAAAGATAAATTATTATATAATCATGTAATGGAATACTATAAATTTAATAAACTAGAGCTACATGTATCAACACAAATAAGTGTCACAAAAATATTGAGGGATAAAGCCAAGTTACAGAATACATATAGTACAATGCCATCTATTTAAAATATACAAACTGAAGGTTGCCAGATTTGTGGGGGAGGGGTGTTGCTGTGTTTAAAAGGTGAAGGGATTAAGAAGTTCACATTGGTGGTTACAAAATAGTCATGGGGATGTAAAGTACAGCATAGGGAATATAGTAAAAAATATAGTAATAGCCCTAACCAGTTTGGCTCAGTGGATAGAGTGTCAACCTGCAGACTGAAGGATCCCAGATTTGATTCTGATCAAGGGCATGTACCTTGTTTGTGGGCACATCCCCAGTAGGGAGTGTGCAGGAGGCAGCTGATCGATGTCTCTCTCTCATCGATGTTTCTAACTCTCTATTCCTCTCCCTTCCTCTCTGTAAAAAAATCAATAAAATATATAAAAAATATAGTAATAACTATGTATGGTGTCAGATTGGTACTGGATTATTGAGGGGAATCATCTTGTAAATTATATAATTGTCTAACCACTATGCTATACTCCTGAAACTAATATAAAATAATATTAAATGTCAACTGTAATTGAAAAAATCTTTTAAAAATAAATTAAATATACAAATGTGTAAAACAATATCTGTCAATATGAATGCATTAATACAAAGAAATGCTCAGGAATTATAAACACCAAACTCAGGGTGGTGATTTCCTTGGGAGGAAGTGGGGGAGAGGAGGAGTTATGATCAGAAATGGGGTCCATTGTATCGATAGTGTTCTATTTCTTAAGGTGAGTAGGAGACTCACAAGTCCCTTACATTACTTTTTATAGCCCATTTAGGCCTGAAAAATGTATTTTAAGCAGATAAAAGGCCTTTGAGATATAACTGAGGAGATCTAATAATTGGGGTATTTTAACTGAAATGTTAATAGTTTCTGGAGACATTTAAAAATTCATAAAATACAGTTTAACCTCGTGTTATTCTTGACACTTAATCTTCCTTTCTCCCCTGGAATTCAAAGAATTTCCTCTGGACTCGCAATATAATATATCTTCATGGCGTGTGTGTTCTACTTTTTCCTGTCAACTTTCACGGTGTCCTCAGCTTTCAGACATGCACGAGTCTCTGCTATCCTTAATAAATAAATCGGGAATACCTGCTGTGAATTCTTGCCTTCCCTCCCACCCAGAGTTCTCTGAGGAGCAGCCTAATACTTCCTATCTCTAATCCATCATTTCCACTTGCTCTGTAAACCACTACAGTCTGGTTCATGTCCACATGGCCGGAAGAGCTCACACTTGAGTTGCGACAATCACTTGAAAGTCAAGTTCAAAGTCACTTTTCAGTTTAATGGACTGAGACTTTTCAGTTTAATCTGCTGTACTTGACACTGTCTATTTCCTCCCCCTCCCCCTCCCCCTCCCCGAAGCTTTCCCGTTCCTTGGTTCTGTGATACTTCTTTCACGTTCTCCTCACACCTCTCAATTCCTCCTCTGTATTCTTCATAATCTCCAAGTTGTCACCTTTGTTACATATCGGGTGACCAAATGCGTGTGGGTGCATTTCTGAACTCTCTCTTCTGTTTCGTTCATTACGTTGCCTCTCCTTGTTCCAAAACCCACGGGATCTTAAATACTCTTTATAATTGATTTTGATATAAAATCCTATATAATAAAAGCCTAATATGCTAAGTGTCCAGTCTTCCAGTGGGCCATTCAACCAATCAAAGCATAATATGTTAATGATATGCTAAGGCTGCTCAACCACTCGCTATGATGTGCACTGACCACCAGGGGGCAGATGCTCTGACTGGTAGGTGAGCTTGCTGCTGGGGTCCAGCCAATCAGGACTAAGTGAGATGGGCTTGACACGCCCTAGAGCTCTCCCATGGTCCCTCCCCAGCTGGCCAACCTCCCGTGTCCCTCCCCAGCCTTGATCATGCACCGGTGGAGTCCCTTGGCCTGGCCGGTGCCGTCTCCCAATCCAGGACCTCTCAGGGGATGTCAGAGAGCCAGTGTCAGCCCGATCACACAGGCCAGGCTGAGGGACCCCACTGGTGCATGAATTTGTGCACCAGGCCTCTAGTAATATATAAAATAAGATCTCCAGCTCCCTTTTTCTTTAAGATTGTCTTCCCTATTATTGACTCTTTGAACTTACATATATGTTTTAGAAAATTCCTTTTCTTTTGAAGTTTTTTTGAAAATTTTTGAAATTCAGAAGTTTGAGAAAATCTAACCTAGTTATTATACTCATTTTAAGGATTAACTGAGGGGGCAGCTTGTTCAGAAACCTTCCTATTTCTCCCACCACAAGTTGCTTAGGTTCCCATTCCCAGGGCACATTTTTCTCCAGAGGTCTCTTTGAGGATAATAACTATTATTTATGTGCTACAATTATTGTAATTCAGTATCTCCCTCAACTTCTCATCAGTAGATATTATTATCCCATTTAATAGAGTAGACAACTGAGATATAGAAAAGTAAGCCACCTGCCTTTCACACAACTGGTAAGTTTCAAATTTACAATTCAAATCCAGGTCTTTCTGATTCCAAAACCTGATATTTTTTCAATATTCACTCCTCTTCTAATGACATAATCACAGAATTTAAATGCAATGTGTTGGAGAGTTGATGTTTACTTTGAAAAACCTAATAGATTCTTAACTTTACAGCAAATAACATTTAACATCTGTAAATAAGGGCTCGAGATAAACTTTAATTTTTAAATACCACATCTATACTTTCTTATTCTAAATAAAAAACGTGGCATATGTTTGAGTTCTTTATGGCTGAGTAACAAATCAGCCCAGAATTAATTAGCTTCAAACAATGAGCATTTTATGATTTTTGTGAACTCTGTGGGTCAGGGCACAGCAGGAAGGCCTTGTCTCTGCTCCACCCACTGTGTCTGGGGCCTCAGCTGGGGACAGGAATGGCTGGAGGCCCCTTCATCTGTAGGCCTGGTGTCTGATAGGAATGACTGAAAGGGCGGGCTCAGCTGAGGACGTGCACCACACAGTCTGAAAGGGGCCTCCATGTGGCAGCTGTGTCCATGGGAAGAGCAAGTCAGAAGAGCAGACATCCCAAGAGAAAAAGGAAAACGTTGCAGGGTGTGTTCAGACCTGTCTCAGGAGTCACACAAAGGCACTGCCATCATATCCTATTGGTCTAGGCCAGCGGTTCTCAACCTGTGGGTCTCGACCCCTTTGGGGGTCGAAAGACCCTTTCACAGGGGTCGCCTAAGACCAGCGGAAAACACATATATAATTACATATTGTTTTTGTGATTAATCACTATGCTTTCATTATGTTCAATTTGTAACAATGAAATTGGGGGTCACCACAACATGAGGAACTGTATTAAAGGGTCGCGGCATTAGGAAGGTTGAGAACCACTGGTCTAGGCAGTCACAAGCTAGCTCAGATTTACGGGGAGGGGACATGGACCCAATGATAAGGGTGTCAATGAATTTGGGGCCATACCCGAAAGCCACCAAAGATAACAAAAAACATCTAGACTTGAACCGTGTTTGAAGTCTTCACCCTTGTTTCTCTCTTTCCGGTTAGCACAGAGCGACGCCTTCACAGTATCCCTGCTCTGCAGGAGAGATGTCACATCTCAACAGGCGTCCCCATCCCCCCTCATCTCAGGAGAATTTGGGGGTTCTTTAGACACAGATTCTAAACCTCCCATTTCTGCACGTTTGCATTGTCATGTGACTTTCTCTCATCGCTGTGAAAAGGACTGGCCTGCCCCGGGGATTGCCAAGAGATGTAACAGGGAGCGAGTGCCTCCCCAAGGGATGGGATGTTAGGTTATGGTAATGAGTAATGTACAGGGAGATATTTAAATGAGGATAAGTGAACATTTTAACATTTCCTTTGAATAGTAACAGTGCATTCATTGAGCACTTGACTTAACGTTTGTCAGCATTGTGCTCGGCCCTTATATTGGGTTTTCTCTGCCCTTGCTGCACAGACTGTGGTCCTGAGATCAGCAGCATCGACACCACCTGGGAGCCGGTTAAAAATGCAGAACTTTGGGCCCCAGCCCAGACCTCTTGAATCAGAATCTGCATTTTAACCAGGTCCCCAGACGACTTGTGCGCATATTCAAGTTTAGGTGTCCTGTGCTATGCAGTGGGCGCCTTTACCCTCTGCCTAAAGAAACGTGCTGGAGAGCACACAGTGTGTGTGTTAGCAGAACCAGAATCTGAACCCAGGTCTGACCGACTCCAAAACCTACTCTCCTAACGAAGGCTCCAAAATGCCTTAGCGAATTTCATCATCATATCAGCAAGGCTTTTGCTATATGGACAACTGTCGTCTGCTTAAAGGGAGGTTGGGCGAGTGTTCAGTGATTCTGAAATGGAAGCATGGAACAGACTGATGAATCTCAGAGGAAGGGGGGGAGATTATATGCATATATGCATAACCCATGGACAAGACAATAGTGCGGTGAAGGCCTGAGGCAGGTGCAGGGTGGAGAGGGTCAGTGGGGTTGGGGGTGGAGCGAAGTATTACATCTGTAATACTTTCAACAAAAAAGATACATTTTTTTAAAAAAGAGGCTCCGGAACAGGTTTCTCCAGCGCAGCAGCATTGGGCATCGCTCTGCACATGACTTAGCCCTGTTTCCCCTGCCACCCTGAGCGTCCCTTAAGAGGTGAGACTATTGCCCTGTGTGTTTTGCCCCTCCACAATTAACACAGAGCTGGCACATAACATGGGATCTGTTCCTGACATGCTCATTAAAGCATCAACAACGACCTGTCTGTTCCGATGGGCAGTGGACAGTTCTCTGGGAGCTGATGTTATGTTGGAATAGAAGAAGGTGCAGGAATTCTTTCTAAGGTTTGCTACAAGCTCAGGATTTCAGCTGCAGAAAACCAGCCAATAAGGCTGCTCTCAGGTCGTTAGTGCTGCTTATCTCTCCATCCGGGCAGCCCGCACCCAGGGCAGCCCGCACCCAGGGCAGCCCGCACCCAGCCAGCAGTGGAACCTCCTGAGCAAGGGCGGCCTTGCTCTCCCAGCTCTGGAGCGCAGCTCCTTGGAGGTTATTACCCTCCCCTCGGTTTATGAAAAGCGGGAGGCTGGATCCCCTGATTTCTGTGGTCCCTCAATGTCTAAAGCTTCTTTTTTATCTGTTACATCTCATCTCTTCCTGCGGAGAAGTCTAGGGAGAGGGAAATATGGGCGTCCAAGCAGTTGGAGCAAGCAGACATCCTGATCTTCCCAGACAGTCTGTTTATGCTCGCTGCCCCAGCGTCACTATTAACAATGTCCTCTTTCGCTGCTGAGGTGATAAATTATATGCTCACTCGGTCACTGGGGCCTAGTAATGGTCCTAAAGCCACCTCGGGAGCCAGGCCGTGGCCAGTCCCTCACACAGCCATCTGCTTTCTGGACTGGTGGCCAGCGTGGTGGGTAGTTTCTCAGGCTGTGGAGCTGGGTGTCCTGCGTGTCCAGGCGCCACCTTGGTCCACTCTGTCCGAACCAGAAGCTTCTGTCCCCTCGGGGCCTTAGTTGGACACGCTCTGCTGTTACTTAGCTCACCTGGAAGACCCCTGATGACCCTCTCTTCCCCCAAACACACATCCTCCCAACTCCTGGCACTGAGGATGGGTCGTTTGCAGTTTCAAGGCCCCCAGCTTCCCACCACCCTCCAGCGGGGGCCCGAGTATACAGCCCACACTTACTAGGTGGCAGCATCAGAAACTAGCACAGCAGTCCCCGGCGGCCCTTTGATCCCTGAGCGGAGGAGAGAATGGCCGGAAGGGACAGCCCAGCCTGAGGTTACAGTCCAGCTCGCTTTCCTCCGCTCCGGGGGACAGCAAGCCAGCAGGAAGGAGCTGAGCTATTCTTAGCCAAGGTGTGGGAGCCTGGCAGGAGCCACAGGCGCTGCCCCAAGGGTCAGAGACAGGAATTGGCCACCCACTCCGGCTGCTTCCCCTGTCTCCCTGGGCTGCCACTCACACAAGGAAATGAGCACCACACACCCCTCACCCAGCCGCAGCTCAGGGCTCAGACACCGACCACCCCTCCCATCCCTTCAGCGGCAGGCAGGGCACAGCCTCCCTCTCAGAGTCCAGTTTGTGGGTACAGTTAGGGCTGGGAGGCGCCTTAGCAACCATCTCAGCTCCTTCATAGAACTCATTCTCCAGATGCCAGGACTGAGCCCCAGAGAGGGGCAGTGACTGGCACAGGTCACCGGGACGTTCATGGTCAGGGTCAGAACTCTAAGCACTGCCACGTGGGGCTAAAGGTTGTAGGAGCCACAAGATTGGCCTCAGAGCACATGGGCTCCCTGTGACAACGTTTTCGTAAGTCCTCGGTAAAATGAGAAAAATTAGAAGTTCACCAATTTGCTTTTGTGGAAAGGACTTTATTTTGAGTTTCTGCTCTTCTTCCCCTGAGGTAGTAAAGACGACCTGGTTTTTATTAAGTGACTCTAATGGAATGTGATAACCCTATGTAAGTCGCTAACATTAAAACACTTTCTTTTCCTGATGTGTGAAAAAAAAATGGAACCAATAGCGTGGAGAATACTCCAAAGGAAATAAAGACATGGTTCATTCAGTCATTCGGTAACTATGCGGTGTCTGTCATCACGGGGCACAGAATACACATGACTTCTGTGGTATTGCTCACAATCACATGGGAATGACAAGTAACAAACAAGTAAACATATGACTGTGAAATGTGAGTGACCCCGTGAGTGAGCTTTTACGGGGGGGAGGGAGGGCTGTGAGACAGGGGACTGGTGTGGGGACTTATTTTTTTAAAATATATTTTTATTAAATTCAGAGAGGAAGGGAGAAGGAGAGAGAGACAGAAACATCAATGATGAGAATCATTGATTGGCTGCCTCCTGCATGCCCCCTACTGGGGATTGGGACCACAACCCAGGCATTTGCCCTTGACTGGAATCGAACCTGGGACCCTTTAGTCTGCAGGCCAATGCTCTATCCACTGAGCCAAACCAGCTAGGGCCAGGGACTTACTTTCAATTAGGGGTCAGGGAAGACCACAGGATGAGGATGCTAGTTTACAGAAAGTGAACAGGGAAGAGGAGGAGTCATGCGAAGGGACAGCTTGGTAAAGAGCTGAGATTGGCAAAGATTTGGGCAAATCTGTGGAACCGAAAACCACCAGCCTCATAGAAAGACTGGGTAAGGATGTGAGTCTAGAAGAGGAAGCTGAGAGTCAAGCTGGAGTCCAGTGCCTTCAGGCCTTATTGGCCATGGGGAAGAGTTTGGATTTTATTTTAGAGCAAAGAGAAGTCATTGAAGGGTTTTCAGCAAGGGAATGAAATGGCCCAGTTTTACTTTTGAACACATCATCATCTCTGCCTGCTGCGTGAAGAATGAAAAAGAGAAACTCAATATTATGTTCACAGGGGCCACTGATATTTCAGGTGAGAAAGGCCACTGATATTTCAGGTGAGAAATGCAGAAGCAACGGAGATATAGAGAATGTTAGACTCAAGACTTCCCCAAAGAAGATGGTGTTCTACTTGTCAAGCAAACACACACATACACACAAGACACACATGCACACACATGTGCACACATACATGCATGTGCATGCTCATACACATATAGACCCATACACAGATGCACACACACTGAATGAATCAGTTATCTGGAAAATGTTGTAAAGTCAGATGTTTGGACGAAGATTTTTGGAGAGAAGAGCTGAGAACACTCCAGGAACCTCCCACTCCCTCTCCAGTTCTAACCCTCTGGCTCTCCTATGGGGTCTCCAGCTGGCTCCTGTGCTTGCCCCCCTAGGTCAATACATGCTCCAAGGAGTCTCCCAGGTCCTGTCCCCACTGTCCCCAGCCAATCCTACCAAAGTTCCTGGGTTGGGATATGACCATCTCTGGAGAAAACACACATCTGGGAAGCAGCTGCCTGGCCACTCTCACAAAATCATCTCCGTCTAATCCAGTTGAAGCCGGAATGGAGAGGAGGCGTGGAAAACTAAGGGGAAACATGAAGCCTGTCCAAGATGGGATCTGGGTAGAGTGTCAGGGCACCACCCACATCTTTGGAGACATGCCTCCAGGGTGGCCATTGGGATTTCAGCTGGCCTCTGTGCCTTCTTCTGATCCCTGCAGATGTGCCCACAGCTGTGTGCCATCTGCTACCCTCCACCCCAGAGGAAGCTACAGTTTGGGAGTTAAAGAAGTGAGCAGGGGGAGACTCCTTCTTGGCTCTGGAGGGCGAGGTGTGGGTATAAGGAGTCTAGACTTCCTATGAAGTAGGCCAATGGCCTGGCATCTATCTGCACAGTGAGTGGCTCCCCCCAAACTCTCCTGGCATGGAAAGAATTTTCAAAGAAAACTCAATATTCTGAAGCCTCCCAAGTCCTTCCCTACTAAATGTTTCGCAGACTCTAGCTTAGAAATGTCATCTTTGTATTTACTCCACACCCTGCTCCTCTCCCTGCCTCCACACCCCACACACTTGCACCCTGAGTTCCCAACCTGGGTCATTGTGAGTCTGACAGCATCTAGTCAAGCTGACATCCAATCTTCCCCAAAGGAACAGAGCCGCACTCCCATCCAACGGATGATGTTATCGGCCACCTCCCTGAGCTCAGAAGTTTGGTGCAGCCCAGACATATGGATCTTTTTAGAGACGCATGCAATTTGGCAGCCCTGTTTCACACCCTCCAAAGCCTGCTGCTCTGACACTGCTTTGCTGGGAGTGCACCAGGAGTGGGTCTGAGCAGGCTCTTTTCTTCTTCTCTTCCCTTGTCATTTCTCCTGGCAGCTCTCACTCAATCTGGCAAAAAAAATAAGAAATAATAATAATAATAATTTCTCTTCCTGGCTCAGTCTTTGGGTGAAAACAGGGAGAGAGAGAGAGAGAGAGAGAGAGAGAGAGAGAGAGAGAGAGAGAGAGAAATGAGAGTAAGAAAGAATAGAACTATTCTGATCAGTTTTCCAAGACAAAGGCAGGAGTCCCTCAACCAACTACACACTCCATCTTGCTCCTCCTCCTCCTCTTCTCCACCTCCAGCCACTGGAGTGAGAGCCGGTCACAAGTGCAAGGTCTGTGTGATCTGTGATCTGCTGCTGGATCTGAGCGGTGCACAGCCTGAGCGCCGTCTGCTGTAACCCTGCCTCCTCCTTCGGGTCATCCATCCCGAACCTCGATGGGCAAAGTGAGCCTTGCTCTGTGTCCTCAGAAATGACGGGAGATGCTTCTGCTGAGGCCAAAACATGTCTCAGAAACACTGCAGGCTCCCATGTGCCCCCTTTCCTCCCTGCCAGACACACAGGAGGCTGACATGTCTTGGAGGAAAGGACACTTTCTTCTGCCCCTGAAGAAGGAGCCACTGCTCAGAGACCAGCAGCCAGCACTGCCAAGGGCAGCATCTGGAGCTCAGAGATTCCTTTGTCCCCGCACGAGGCCTCTGGTGACCTGCCACTGGGGAGTCTGCAGACTGTAAACCCTAAGGGGCGGTGCCATCTTGGATGAAGACACTAAACTAGGAGGGGTTCAAACACTTCCCAGGAATTGGCTGTCCTTGAGCCATGCCCCACCCTGGGCCTCCTAGGTGGTCTCTCCCAGGCTGCAGGCCCAACTCAGAAGATAAGAAATGGGAGGAACAAAAATCAAGGAACACTCTGCCTTTTTCTTTCAGAACCGGGCCCGGACCGGCCTCCTTATTTTAGTTTTGATGGTTTCAAGACAGAGAAAAACCTCTCCATCAAGCTCAAGAGTCAATAGTTGGGGACAGATGTTTCCTTTCCAGACACGTTTTCCTGCCCCAAGTTAAAAATAGCCACCCTCTTTGCTTTGACTTCCATAAAATATATGTCACAAAGCTCTGCACTTGGGTTTCCAGAGACAAAGACTGATAGGCCCCTGGATTTTACAGCCTCTTGGCCCATGAGTTAGAAGCAGGGTCAGGTACAAGATGATCCAGGCCCTTGGGGTGGATTCCTGGACCCTCTAGTGAGGGAAATTGCTTCCCTACCCCTTCCTTCCTTCAGGTAGCACCAGAAAGAGAGTTTTGAAGTGAGGAAGGACAGTGTCAAGTAGATCCACTTTTGCTTCTCCGAAGAAATCCTTCATCTTGGCATTTTCGTGAATTAATTACTCCTCCTGCCCTTTGATACTCTGGCTCTAATGGCAATAGAAACGCTATCTGGTAGCATCATGAGCAGTGGTGAGAAAGGCCTACCCCATCAGGAGGACGTACTGAAAGCCTAGAACGGACATAAGGGAAATGAGCAGGGACAAACCCAGAAGTACAGACACCCTCACGTTCACAAGCAATGACCTGCTGACCCATTCTCAGAGCTGCTTCCCGAGGCCTAAGGGTTCTGTACCCAAGGGGCCCTCAGGGCTGACTGCTTCACCCGTTAGCCAAGTGGTTTCAGCTATCACTGCACCCACAGACAACCCAGGTAAAGAGAGAGAGAGAGAAGAAAAAGAAAGAAAGAAGAGAAGAAAAGAAGAGGAGAAAAGAAAAGAAAAGAAGAGAAGAGAAGAGAAAAGAAAAGAAAAGAAAAGAAGAGAAGAGAAGAGAAGAGAAAAGAAAAGAGAAAAGAAAAGAAAAGAAAAGAAAAGAAGAGAAAAGAAATAACATGACGATTACAGAAGTGAAGAAGGAAAGGAAATCTACCCATAACTCCACCACCCGAAGATGATCATGGTGAGCGTATGCGATGCTTATTGTCACATCACTCACTGACCTTTCCCCCTTCCCACAGCAAAACAGCATCATGCTGTGATTCGCCTTTTCTCATTCATATGCCAACCAGTTTTACAGAACAGTAGCAATGCACAGAGAAGCTGTGGGTGATGTGCCAGTCTAGCTGGAAGGCCGCATCTTTCTCTCCTACTCACAAGCCTGCCCCTTAGAAGGCAAAGCAGGGATGGTAGACCTGGGCCAATGCTTGAGGGGAGGGGAAGTGAGGCGTTGAGTACTCTGCCTCTTTTCTGAACATCATGACGCTTTTGTCTTTAATGACATCCCAAGGGGCCTATGAAACATGCCAGCAGACTCCCTCAGACGCTGCCCTGAGGATCAGGCCAAGCTCACTCCCTTCTAAGAAATAGCCCCACCTGCCCCAGGGCAAGAGAGGAATGTTACCCCAACATCAAAATAATCTCAACCCACTTGAAGTTATATACACGCATATTTTAACATGTACATATGTGTACATCTGTAACTTGAAAACTTTTGTAACTTAAATATTTGTAGCAAATTAAGACAAATTTTTCACAAACTAGTAATGATATGGATGAAAAAGGGAACAGATTAGAGAAAGTATAGATAAATGAGATCAAAGGAATTTTATCAACAATTTTATAAACAGATCACTTTCTAGGAAAATAACAAAATTTACTCAAGAGGGAATTTTTAAAAACTGAGATATCTTAGCCTTAGTAGGTTTGACTCAGTGGATACAGCATCAGCCCTCAGACTGAAGGGTTCAGGGTTCGATCCCAGTCAAGGGCATGTACCTTGGTTGCAGACGCTATCTAACCCTGGCCGTGGTCGGGGTGTGTGCAGGAGCAACCAATCAATGTATCTCTCTCACATTGCTATTTCTCTCTCTCTGTGTCTCCCTCCCTCCCATCTACTCTCTCTAAAAATCAATCAGAAAATATCGTTGGGTGAGGATTAAAAAAACACACACACAAAAAAAAACTTTAAGGAAGTAACCATCTCAATCTTATAAAAACTCTTCTTAAGAATAGAAACAAAAAGGAAATACTCTCCAAGTCATTTTACAAAAACTTTATAACCCAATAACCAAATCAGGCGATGGCACAATGATGAAGGAAAAAATACAGACCCATTTCTTTTATGAATATAAAAGCAATGATCATAGGTAGATGATTGTATTAGCAAATTAAATTCTACAGTGTATAACAATGATAATAAATCATGACGGAGTTGGGTTTAATGCAAAGTTGATTTAATGTTAGCAAAACTATAAATGCAATTCACCACACTACCATATTAAAAGAGAAAAGCTGTATGTCATTTCAACAGATATAAAAAAGACCTTTAAAATCATGTTTATGACTAAAGAAAGAAATATTTCAGTAAATTAGGAGTAGAGGTGAATTTCTTTAGGATGATAAAAAACACATATAAAAATTAAGCAAATGTAGTCCTTAGTAAACAAACATTAGAATATTAACTTTTAAAATCTGGAATGCGGCAAGGACATATAGGGTCATCACATTTTTATCCTTGTAGTGGATGTTCTTGCCAGTACATTAATTTAAAAAAAAATTCAGAGGGAGAAGGATTGGAAAGAAAAACTAAAATGATCCCTATTTGCAGTTGCTATGATCATTTTCATAGAAAACCCCAAAGAATCTACAAATACTTAAAAATAATAGACTTTAACAAGATAGCTCAATAAGATTAAATAAATCAATAAACTGCATTTTCATACACCCGCAACAAAAATCATTATAAAGAAGGTATTATTTACAATAGCATTAGAGGACATCAATTTCCTAGAAATGAAGCTAACAAAAAATGAATTAAAACCACTACAGGGAAAATCATAAGACCCCAATAGTGGAGACCTATGCTAAGTTGACTGACAGAAAGAGCCAGTTATCTCCAAATTAATCTACAGAGGAAATTTTATCGAAATCTAAAAGGATATTTTGGGGAAGAACCTGATAAGCAGATTCTAACACGTGGATGAGTAGAGCCAAGAATAGCCAAGCCACTTTCCTGAAGGAAATGAGAGTCCTCCTGTGCCCTACCCATATCAGGATTATTTGAAGCTGCAGGAAATAAGGCAATGACAAAGGCACAGGGGCACACATGGTGAGCAATGGGTAGAGAACCCAGACATGGTCACACATAGGTACGAAAGGTTGGCATATGACAAAAACAGCATTTCAGATCAGTAACTGAGTAAACAGAGCTGGGGAAGTGGTTATATCTGTATGAAAAAGATATGAAACTGGATCTCGGTTCCTGCCCCACACTTTTATACTCTTCACTAAATGCTGGGTATAATGTGTGTTTGCTTTGTTGTGTGAGAATATTCAATTCTGCTACAGGGGACAAGAAAAGCAAATAGGATGGATGAAATTCACCAGGTGTGCTAACTGTGGATAGTAAATAAGCAAGTCGTTTGTAAGACACAGGCAGAAGTTAGATGTGCTGAAAATAGGTAGTAAGTTTGTAATCTGTGAGACATGTCAGAATAGAGTAAGTGGAATCCTATATAATAAAAGCGTAATATGCAAATAGACCGAACGGCCGAACAGCGGAACGACCATCCGGGACCACGCTATGACACCCACTGGCACCAGACCAGCCAAGGCAGGTGCGATGCGATTGGTTGGGAGCTGGCCATTGCCCCATGATCGCCTCGCAGAGGGAGGCCGACGCCAATGACAGGTGGGTGGTGCCTCCCTCCTACGAGGGAGGCCCTGGGTCCAGGGTGCCGGCAGCCCAGGGAAGGGAAGCCTATTCCTGCAGAATTGCATGCATTGGGCCTCTAGTATATTATAAAAAGAATGGAGCCAACAAGAGTGTTCCTTACAGGTAGAAAAGAATAGGAAAATCAAGTCATAAGGAACAGTGCATGCCACCTCAAGGCTGACAGCCAGATCATTTCTAAGTTTTCTATGTAGCGGTGACACTGTTCTGGCCTTTGTATGCTCTGTCCCAGAAATGCTGATCAAAAGGGATGGCTGCCCAGAACACTCATGAGCTGTATGAGCAGACCTGTGGCCAGGCCACTTGCCCTCATGTCTCCCAATAGAGCAGCGGTTGCCAATCTTTCGGACCTCAGGGACCATCAGTGGTCCTCAGACCACCGGTGGGCAACCACTGCAATAGAGCAAGTATATGTTGGTTCCAAGCATCATCCATCTACTGATCCTTATTTAACCTCAGTCCTGTCCTCATGACGACACTGTCGGAGCATAACATGATTCAGATATTGCGGTCCTTTCACCTTGCTTGCACCTTTCCCAAATAGGTTAACCTACTGCAACTCTTTCCTCTTGGTTCTGACTGTGTGTTTTAAAAAGACGCAATAGCCCAGCTGGTGTGGCTCAGTGGTTGAGCGGGGACCTATGAACCAGGAGGTCACAGTTTGATTCCCGGTCAGGGCACATGCCCAGGTTGTGAGCTTAATCCCCCAGGGCCGGGTATGAGGAGGCAGCCAATCAATGATTCTCTCTCATCACTATTGTTTCTCTCTCTCTTTCCCACTCCCTTCCTTTCTGAAATCAATAAAAATATTTTTTTAAAAAATAAAAAGAAGCAATCACTTTTGTGATCTGATCAGCATGTTTTCGTCGGAGCCTTCTTGGTCCGTGGCCTCTATAGCCTGCCTATAGTGTAGTTGGAGACTACCACTGCATAGAGCTAATTTCCCACAGGACACTGTTACTGGGAACCTACCTGCCGTATTTCCCAGACTCTTTTGTCAGCTGGTTCTGGCAAGAGGAGGCACTGGAGAGGAATTGGAAGGCAGGAAGAGAAAAGAAGGGACTCACTTCTAACTTCAAGTTCTCCTTGACTCCCTCTAGCATCTGAACGTCTCTGCCGCCAAAGACCCCCCCCTGCCAAACTGGGCTCCAAATCCTGAGAGCTTTCAAAGACCCCAAACAAGTTTGCAACATGGGGAAAAAGGTGTTGGTTCCAAAACATGAACTTGAAAAATCAGAATGAACAAAAGTTTTATTAAATGCTTACAAAAGGTAAACTTAGCCAACTTGTAAACTGCAATTCAACTCTTTAACGGTTTTATATAAATGCAATAAAGTCTGAATTATAAGAACAAAATGAAAAAATATATTTTAAAGCTCAAAAAATTTTTAAATCATTTCCCTTAATGTGCTTTACATCAAAGAAGTTATATTTCACATGGGGTGAGGGTCTATTTAAAATTGATCCATATGACGTGTGTGTATGTCGGAGTTGGGGTGGAGGGATGTTCCATGGTAAGGGTGGTCATGACCTGGAGGTCTCTAAGAGCCTGAAAGAACCTCTGACTCTATATATTCCTGTTGTACCATCCACTATGTGCAGTGTTGTTAACATCTTATTCTGGCAACAGCTTATGTAATGAAGTAGGAAAGCAGAGACTTTGAGGATCAGCCAAGAAAGGCTAGAGCTTTGAAGAGACTTGCTCATTCAACTCTATATGGCCTATGAGGAAACATAAGGCTGGAGTCCCAGGGTGGACTTATGTCCAGTGGCCAAAACCTGAGTTCGTGGGTGGTTGTGTTACCAGCAATGTTGGCTCTCAGTTCTTGAGTTCAGTAAGGAAAGTATTCAGAGCCAGGAATTCTAGCACTAGAGGAAGTTTATTTAGCATGCAAAACAAAGTACACTCAAAAGAGAAGAGTCGAGTGCGCTGCTCAGAGAACTGCCTTGGCCTTTTAGAGAGAGTCACAGAGGCAGAAGAAGTGAGCCAGCTGGGCTGCGTGGCCGCAGGAGACAACTTACAGAGTCAAAAGAAGGACCGTTAGAGATTAGGAGACAGAAAGCAAAGATACACAACTGAGGAAGGAAGGTGTGGGCATGCTCTAGAGAGAGTACCCACCGGTCCTTTGTCTAAAGAGTTTTTAACCTGTTTTTTAAAGGCAGGAATTTTAGGAGGTCTGGGGAGGAGGGTGGTTCTCAATAGAATATTAATCGGCTTTCCAGATATGTCCTTTTAGGGTCATGGTCTCTACTAATTGGTCGGTGCTAGGGTAGGGGGTCATTGGTCATTGCATCTGGTCCTGATGTCAGCCAGGGCATCACTTTGTCTGATTTTGCTGCTTTTCTGGGCCTGGAGCTGAAACACAACTGAGGACTAGATGTTATCTCTAGTTTGACCAAAATTCTGTCTCTGTGGTCAACAGAATCAAGGCTTTGTTCCTCAGATTACTTGATGCTGATCAGAACCTCATTGTCCTGAGGGCTTAATGCTTAAGGGAGTGGCTGTGCAAGGTTGACGGAGGCAGGTGAGTGAGGGTGCTGGATAAGGTCAGTTTGAATCAGCCCTCTGTCTCAGTTTCCCCATTCCACTGGCCAAGGGATTTGCCTGGCTTCTTACTATCCTGACTCAGTTGCTGGTAGGTTGTATGTGCTTAGAGTGAGGAGTCTCAGGCACCCTAGAAAATGGACAGAGTAGCCAGCAATCACCCAGTGTCATCGTTCTGGTGTCACCCATAGCCTTGCAGGCCAGCGAAGAACAGCTCTAGTTCTTAGAGGAAGGGATTTGTCAGCCTCCCATCCCCCACTGCTATTTTCCCTCCCTGAAGTCTGCTCTCCACTTCATACCTAGCATGTCTTCTTTCTGGGCCAGGGCTTCTGAAACACCCGTGTGCATAGGAATCACAGAGTGTGCCTATTAAAAGTGCAAATTCTGGAATGTCCCCTTGGTTCTGTGCCTGCCATGATCCGAGAAGTTCCGCTCAGTAGGATCATTCTCTGTGCCCTTTGCTCCCAAAGCTAGTTCAGAAATTCGGGAGCTAGAGACAAGTTCGTTCCTGCTTCCCTTGGTCCAGCCAGGGAGACAAACGGCATTTGAAGTAAGCATAAGAAATGACTGAGAATGAAGGAAGAGCCAAGTGGGCCGAACTGGTTTTCATTGTGAAGCAGGCCCAGCTCCTGGAGCTGAGGGGTGTGTGTGTGTGTGTGTGTGTGTGTGTTGGAGTGGGGGGGGGGGGCTAAATTGGGAGTCCCCAATTACAAAGGCCTGATTTAAAAATGTATTTTGCAGCTCTTTCGGCCCCCCAGCTGCAGGCCCTTGAGATCACAATGTGGTCAGATTGGAATCACCATTGAAACACATTCAGACCATACCATTGTGTTTTCTCAAATGTGCATCGTAAGCCTTTGGCTTTATTGTGTGATTAAAGTCTCTGCTTCCTATTTAAAGGAAAATTGAGGAATCAGATCAGAAGAGGGAGCCTGGGGTTTGTTTGTGGACCCGGACACCCTTCTCCTGTGCAAACACCGAATTTATCGTAGGCCAGAGGAGGACCATAAAGATAAACCCACTTTCATACCGCGAGGGGGTCTGCAGACAAGTAAATCAGGAAGGATCAGAGGGTGCCGGCCTGGCTTCCTTTCTCCCCCTCCGGGCTCCGTGGTGCAGACAACATGAAAGAGACTAGACTGGGTGTTGCTAATCCTACGATTCCACTCAGGACCTCAGAGCATGTTCTCCCAGACTGCGCCTTATCTTGTCCCCTCCCTGCTGGCGTCATCTGCTCCTCCTGGCTCCTCTCTCCTCCAGCCTCACCTCCCAGCCCAATCTGTGACTAGGCTGCCTGCCCAGCGCAGTTTCTGCAGTTCAGTTTACCAACATCCTGGACGACTGGGGAGGAACAGGGAGCTCCAGGATCAACCAGATAATAGAGGAGGGAGGCGGGGAAAGTCCTATTTCTGACGGGAGATCAGGATGAAGCCCCTGAGGCTGGGACCCAGGGCCCGACAGGGGATGCCTGGAGGAGGCATCCATGTCCCTAAGGGAGTCCTTTGTCTTCGTGATGATGGTGACAGGATCTAACCATGTGGGAAAACATGGTAGGGCTGGTCCCAGGAAGAAACCTTTAAATGAGCACAAATAGACAGATCTCTCAGGGGGAAAAAATGAAAAGAAAAAGAAAAATGGACAAGGATGGTTTGGACGGGTAAAATGCATAATGGCAGCCACTTATATGTCCTTCGCACTCATTATGCTTCATTAACATGCAGCACAGTCTCCAGCCGCCTATCATTAAATGCGCCCACTTACACGTGGTAAGTTTTACCTGATTAGCAAAACGCTCACACTTGGAAACTCAGGTCCTCAAAGAAGATTCCTTCTGCAAGATTGTTCTCGGCTTAAAACTTTAAAATAAAGAAAAGCAAAAAGGAATAGAACACCAAAAAAGAAGAAAAAAGGAAATTTGCTCCTGCCCGGGCCACCGGCACGGCTGACACAAAGGGGTTAAAAGTTAAGTGGAAGTGAGCTTGAAGATGAGGCCTCTACATAAACTGGAACAAGGCATCTGGGGCCCCGCACAAACCTCCACCTTTTTTGGCCTCGAAGGCGGCAACCCCAGCCTCCCTCCCCACGTCCTCCGCCTCTGGGACCGCGCAGGGAAGCTCACGTTAGTGGCAGCCAAGGAGAGGGGCCGGCCTTGCCAGGACCAAAGAGGGAGGGGAAGGGAAAAGCAAGAATCGCCCACCCCGCTCCCGGGAGGAGGGGCGGGCGTCCGAGCGAGCGAGCCGAGTCTCGGGCTCTGTGCATCTCCCGGGAGCCGCGCGGGAAGGATGCTGGGCCGCAGGGGCGCGCGCGCGGGGCGCGGGATGCCGGGGGGCTGGACCGCGCTCTGCCTGCTGAGTCTGCTGCGTGAGTACCCGCCGCGCGCGGCCGCCGGGCTGGACCGGGAGGGGAGGGCCGAGCGCGCTCAGCCCGCTGCGCGGAGGGCAGGGACCCTTGCCTCCATCCAAGCCCCCCACGCCCAGGGCCGCTCCAGGCTTCGGGGAGCGAGCCCCTCACCTGTGACTCGGCGGGGCTGGGACGGGCAGGGGAGGCGACCACGCCGCGAGCGTGCACTAGCCCAGGTGTTACCCCGCGGCGAGCCCCAGGCGTCCCGCAGTGGGACAGCGCGACTCGCTGGAGTTGCCTCTGATAGGCAGCCCTTTGAAGGTGCTGGTGCCCCTTCACGTTACCAAAGGTGCGGAGCGCAAAGTTGCAGAGAAGAGAGGAGAGAGGGGAGGAGAGGAGAGGAGCAGCCGAGTTTTGCGGCTGATGAGTGAGAAGCAGCCGAGTTTGGGGGCCTGAGCGTGTCGCGGGGAAGGGGGCCAGGCGCCCACCCAGCCCTGGGACAGGGGGGAGCCAGAATTAGACGTTGAAGGAAAGGGAGCAAAGCCACCTGGGACGAGGCCGCGGGCGCAGCGCAGGAGGCCCAGAAGGCAGGCTGAGTTAGGTGAGGAGGGGAGTGTGGAATGGAGAACAACCCGTGCGAAAATCCTTGCATCGGATCGCAAAATGAAGTTACAACTCGCTCTTCCGACACCCACACCCATTCCACTGCGGGGAAGGTGGTGGTGGATGGAGTTTGTTCTCCCGGCTGCCTCCCTCTCCCACCACAACTCCTCCCTCAGGCACCAGCTCAGGATTGTTAGGTTTGGGGATTTTCCTTCCCTGCCTGCCTCCTCCAACTTCTAAAACTAGTGGACAGGTCAGAAGACTAGTGGACGCTTCTCCTCGTCCATAATGCTCTGATTTCTTAAGTTCTTGCTCTCAATTTCCTTAAAAACACACAAACAAACCCCCACACTATAGGGCGCTCCGTAAATATTCCTTTCATTTGGGGATAGCATTCTCTATCTCATTTCATTGCACTTAGAAGGTTTTAAACATTGTAACTTGTTCTCCCTTTTGCTCAAGATTCGGCTCCCAGGGCTCCCAATTCTCTACTCTTCCCAAAGGCCAGCCAGCAGGGCCCCACAGAGTGGTCTGGGCCAGCCAGCTGGGCCCTGCTCTCAGCCTCCATTGTGGTCCCTTTCTGGGTCCACCCAGTTGGAGAGCCACTCATTCTGGGCTGGAGGAAGCTCTAAGTTAGGCTCTGGGTTGACCTGTTTGGCAGCCCCAGACTTGCCCTTTGGGGCAGGGAAAACGCTGTCCCTGAGGTGTGCAAGCCCTAGCGAGGGGATCCCCCGGGGTGAGCTGATCAGAGGCTCTGATTCAGATCAGATGCTCCTCTGCTTTGACTCCACAGCTTGTGATGATGACCTGGTCCTGGGCCCACCCTTCGCTTATTTCCTCAGCTGTCCGGGCTCAGTCTCGCCTGCAGCAGTGGAGGTGGGGGGAGCAACTTAACCTCTTCAAAACCTCAGGCTGACCTGTGGAGAATTTCAGTCTGGGGGTGAGGGATGGGGCATGCGTCCCGATCCTCAATCTGGCCAGATTGCGCGGGCCGGTTTGGCACCTCTATGCCTTTCTTGAGAACTTTCTAGGGTGTGTTGTTGTTTTAAGACTCGGAGTCGTTTTCTGTCCTGGGGATATATTGTGGAGTCCATGAAATGAGTGACTGCGCCTCAAAATGCTAACAACGGGGCGTTGCAGAAATTCTGGGCTATTATTACTGTGACATTTAGAGCAGCAAGGGGTGCTGTGGCTTTCTCATCACCCGGGCACAGATCTTTGTTCTGAGAAGTTCTTTTTCCCGTCCCTGGAAGAAGTTGGCATGGGGACGGGCATAGCAGCCAACCTAAAGTAGACTTTCTTTGTTGGAAATGGAGTGGCTCTGGGTGGCGGTGAGAGGCATTGCCACACCAGCTGGGAAGAGGAACCCCCTTTGTCAGGCTCAGGGTTTCCCTCAAGCCCTCCGTGGCCAGTCCCACCCCTTCACATTCCTCTTCTTCCTTTGAGTCCTTCTGTGCCTGCAGACCCCACACCCATATCCTGTCTGGGGCCACATGTAAGAGGGGGGAGAAAAAAGAAAGAAAAGGGAAAAGAATTTTATCAGATATTTTCCAGAGGAGAGAGGACTCCACCCTTTGAGTCTCTGCCACATGGCGACTGAGGAGGAGCAGCCTGGGGACCTCTGACTAATTCAGTGGCCCCCAGTCCTCTCTTCCTTGTAGGGCCAACCCTGCTGGCACAACCTATGCAAACGCAAGCCTTCTGGAGCATTCCTGCTTGACAGATAAAAACAGGCCACCAGGGCCTCCTTTTCTTATCCCTTTGGCTCCACCTCCTGGGAGCCTCATTCACTTATCCTCAACTCCTTCATTCTCCGACTCTTTGTCTTCAAAAGCTCAGGGCAAAGGGTGCCAAACTGCAGCTGATAAACTCCTGCCAGTCTTACAAAAACAAATAAAAAGGAGGAATAAATTCCACTCCTTATGGTCTCACGGCCTGATTTCCTTTAGACCCTGGGCAGGCAAGCCCGGGCTGACTTTCAGGGCTGGATGGTTACCCAGCTCCACCCTGAGGGTTCCTGGGCCTCCCTCTCTCATTGACTTTACTTGATCTAACTAAATGGCCCGAGTGTGGAGAACTGAAAATGTGAAGGTGTGGGAACAGAACAAAAACACCACCCTCCAGAAGAAAATGCTCAGAGTCTCTAGGGCAGAATTTCCATATTTTTCTGGGTTTTGACTTCTCTCATGAGAACATTTTCTTGTCTCCTCGCAAAGAAATAAAAGCACATTATCTATGACTTTTAGTCCCCAAAGCCCCCGACTTTGCTAAGGGGAAAGACGTGTGCATCTTGTGGGATGCATCCTGGGACCTACACGCCAGAGCCCACCTGGGAATGAGTCACTCCCCTTCAGGTGTAAATAAAGGAAAGGCCTTTGGGCTTAATTGGAAAGTCTGCTATTTGTTGATTGGGGAGAGTTGGGCGTGGACAGAGAACCTATCACTGACACCTACAGGGGAGCAGCGTCTCTAGGTAGCCAGTTCCATTGTTCAAGAAAATTCCTTAAATAGTCTTTGGATGAGACAACCTAGAGCCCCTGGACAAATTTAGGATGTGCAGTTCCGCAAGAGGTTGACTCGCTGAGCATGATAAAAGAAAGTGGAACTTTGTATTTGATGAGCCTGAGACAAAAGGCTGAAGTACTCCAGAGTCCAAGCAGAGAGAGAGAGAGGAGGGGAGTGCCTGGAACAGTGGAGGGACAGTGGAGGGTGGAAAAGACCTGGCTAAGATACCTTATGGTACGATGTGGATGTTTAGCACCGTCGTGTCTAGAATTTCAGTTTTGTCATCATCTCTTTTAGGCTGTGCTGTAATCTCGCCCCAGGCTCTCAGACCTTCAGTAAGCACAGGGGAGCCTATGTTAGCAGTCTTCCGGGGAGAATAGAGGAGTGGGTGCTTGGCCAACCCACTGTGAAGTAGTGCAGACCAAGAATTGCTGCGGCCTGAGGATGGGAAGGCACAGCTCTTCCATCCAGGGGTCAGTGGCAACCAGGAAAATGCAGGAAGAGGTGACTGGGAGAAATGAAGGCCCAGAGAAAGCTCAGGATATTGGGGTTCCACAGTAAGTGGATGGGGTCCAAGACACATCATTTAAATAGTAAAGGGAAGTCTCAGTATACGGGGCCACACTCAGGCCACAGACACTTGGTTTAAATTCAAACGTTAGCTTGGCCTCTGATGTATAGGAAGGATCAGCCCAGCTCTTTGTTCTAATCCAACGAGGCTCAAACTCCTGGAATCCATAACAAGGATGCTTCCTGAATGCTTCCAGGAAAGATGGGCGGCTCACCATCTTGCAGTTCATTCCATCTTTTTAAAAACTAACCTCATTATTTTAAGTTTTTCTTTGACTTGTAGTGAAATTAGCCTTCCTGCAACGTCTAGTCATTCATTCCAATTCTATTTTTCTATTAATTCACAGAATCATTCTGATCTTTCTTCATGACAATGCTTATCGACCTTTCTAATCACCCCACTAGATTATAAACTCCTTGAGGACAAGGATGTATTTAAATTCTAATGATGCTCACCCCTAATAGTGGAAAGGAATCTTCTCTTATTTTGTGCTTCCCACAGCACTGCGCATGGTCCCTTGTACATCACTGGTGCTTATGAAAAATAAGAATGAATAAATAAGTGAAATGTACCTTGAAGAAAGTTATTTACTCTCCCTCCCAAATTCTTCTTTTCTACATCAGAGGTTATAGGAAAGGGCCAGATAGTAAATATTTTAGACTCTCAAGGCATGGTGCTCTCCGCTGCATATTGTATTTATTTTATTTTACAACACTTTAAACACATGAAAGCCATTTTTAGTTTACTGGCCACAGTATAAACAGCCCATGGGTGGGATTTGGTCCACCATCTGCAGTTGCCAACCACGGATCTAGATGAAATAACAGTAGGCCCTCAACCATAGGACTTGGTTTCTAGAACTCTCCTTATTCTGGTTAACTTCCCATGGACACTCCCTAAATTAATAAACTTCCCCTTAAAATATAGTCTCAAATGAGACCCCTCTATCTAGCGGTGGTTGGTGTGACCATACCTGACACAGTCTCCATTCAGTCCAAGTGTTTGTTTTGAAC
Source organism: Myotis lucifugus (assembly GCF_000147115.1). NCBI lineage: Eukaryota > Metazoa > Chordata > Mammalia > Chiroptera > Vespertilionidae > Myotis > Myotis lucifugus. The sequence goes on along the minus strand of NW_005872634.1, from coordinate 9,735 downwards.
TCAGGACTGTGCTAAGCGTTCTGAGTAAAACAAATGAGTAGAAGAGACAGTCTGGCACTTGAGAAATGTACAATGGAACTGAAGTGGCAAGACCTGTACTCAGGAAACAGCATACATGATTTGTGCTCCATAAGTGATGGAGATACATGTCCTAAGGTCTTGGAGAAGCAGAAGGAAAGGGGCCTACACTGAAGATAATTACTATTTCTTGATGTTTACCAGATAGACTAACTGCTTTACACCCCTTTCCTCCTTTGTTCCACAAAACAACTAGGAAGTAGGGACTATTTTTATCCTCACTTTACAGGTGAGGTTTAAAGAGGGGAAGAGGCCGGGCTGGTGTGGTTCAATGGTTGAGTATTGACCCAGGAACTAGGGAGTCACGGTTCGATTCCCAGTCAGGCTACATGCTCGGGTTGTGGGCTCAATCCCCAGTGGGGGGCATGGAGGAGGCAGCCGATTTATGATTCTTTCTCATCATTGATGTTTCTACCTTTCCCTCTCTCTTCCTCGCACTGAAATCAATAAAAACATATTAAAAAAGAAAAACATAAAGAGGCTTCCCAAGGCCCCACTGCCCAGCATGGTGCAGAGCTGCCTGCTTCCATCAGGGTTTGAGAGCGGAGCCTGAGCTCTTTGCTTCCAGGCTCTGCCGTCTTCTCGTCAGCTCAGGAGTGGGCTCCCAGAGGAGGCCCCCGTGCTCCTTCTTCCTAGGACTGCATCTCTAGGAGCTGAGACACCCAGGAACTCCTCCAAGAAACTCCTGGTGGGCTAGCTGCTAGAATTTGAAAGAATGGGCCGAATGGGGCTGACTGGCTAGGAGGTCAGAATACAACACCAGCAAAAAAAAATAAAACTAAGGGTCTAAGAAAAGTAAGACCAAGGACAGGAAAACCCAGTCTCCTAAGGTGTGGAAATTGAGTTATTTAGGTAGCCTTTCTGAATTGCTGAGGGTTTATAACCCCACACCTACCCCCCTTTAAAGAGTAACAATAGCTTCAATTTACTAGTTATAGGTAGAAATCTTATAAAAATGTATTTCAGACTCCTCTGCTTCCTTAAGTGTACCAAAAAAATAGGGCTTTAACCTTCATGCTTCAAATATATCATGAAAATAATTTGGTCCAGGTACAACTCAGTGACATTCTAATGCTGATGAAGGTGTACGTATTCATTTACTCCTCCCATAAATGATTCCAGGCTAGTGTGTGGGTTTTGATACTCATGTCTGTTTTTCATTTATTTCTGTTTCTTCGCTTTTAGCTGCTGCTGCTCCTTATTTATTGTTTGTTTCCAAGGGTCTCTTTTTAATTTTTAGCTTTAGCTCATATATCAAATAAGCAACTTGAGAGTATTGTGTGTAAAACAAGAATAATTGCCTCTGAATAAGTGCCTGTGAGTTAAGTGGGTGACTTTTACTACATCAATTTTGTGACATCTAACGTGGCTTCGGAGAATCCTCGTATTGCCAGCTCCCTGAGGCCTTGTCTTCTTCTCTCGCTCCATGTCGAGGGTTGAGATCACATGGCATACCGCGGGTCTTCAGTGCAGGCCCCTTTCCTTCTGCTTCTCTAAGACCTTAGGACTTGCATCGCCATCACTTACAGAGGACAAATCATGTAAGCTGTTTCCTGAGTAGAGGTCTTGCCACTTCAGTTCCATTATAAATTTCTTGAGTGCCAGTTAATAAAGATGGACTGAGAAGTAAACAAGAGAAGATAGCGTTTCCTTCTGTTTGAAGTTGTGCTCTCATACGGTCTGGTGGAGGCCTGTGCCTCCAGTCTAGAGTGGAGTGGATGGAGTGCAGGTCTTAAGCATCACTTTTAAGAATCTGACTGGTAGGCTGCTGTCCCTCCGCGCAGAGTAAGGGAACAGAAGTTCAGATAAAGAAAGGTCAGCGTCGAAGGCTTAATGCCATGGGTGTGTGGGGGGAAATAGGACTCAAAGAGGTCTGTGGCCCATCTTGATTCTTATAAATGTCATTTCTTCAAGACCCCAGTCTCTTCAAGGGAACGAACTCTATAAAAGGGTCTCTAGAGACTGTGAAACCAAGAGACTCCCTCACTGATGGACCCTGGATTGCAGCACCAGGCCAGGATCGTCTCCCATGGCCCTGCCGAGCTGCCCCCTGGACCTACACCAGCTTATGCGTCGCCTTTCTGTTCTCCATCTCTATTCAGCTTCCCCAGCATCTCCGAGGCTTCCCTGCTCACCCTAGGCTCAGAGACATGAATGAGAGGTTGGGGTCCCATTGCCATTTGCAGATGGATCCTCAGTGCTTGGCTGAGGGGTGGGTGGGAGGAGGCGGCGGCAGCCGGGAGCCCGACCCTAGTGGATTGGTAGCTGGCCTGGGCCTAGGGTTGCTTCACTCATCTGGCACAGGCACCTCTGTCCTCAGAACTAGCAGCAGGTCTCTGGACACATCTGGAAAAGTTCAAAACTGTTTGTCTGGGTGAAGGAGGCCCTGGGGGAGGGGGTTCAAAAGCATGACATCACCTCAGCCAGGCCCAGCTTCCTTCGGGAAGAGAAGAGGGCTGGGCCGGGCTGGGCCAGATGGGATTCCCAGGAATGGATGTATTGGAGGGGAAGAAGAGGAAAGGGTGGGCAGGAAGAGTGACGTCAAGGGGGATTCCAGCGGGGCCTTGCAATGTACCTGGAGAGGATGGCTTCGGTTCTTATCACCTGCCCGCTACAGTGAATCCAACCCTTAGGGGCAGATTGCTGAGAGGGTCCTACTGAAGGACAGAAGAAGACGGAATCTGCTCCCCCGTCTATTTCATTTTGTTAAACTCACTCCCTACCTAAGCCAGACAGGAGCCCCCACTTTTCTTTCCAGAGAATGGAGGATGCCTGCTGGTCCTGGGAAGTTGGGCCCCTGAGTCAGCTAAACCTCCACGGCCCCATTGCTCCTCGCCGCGCATGAACTATGCCTTTCTTCTCTGCCCAAACCCTGGCGATGCGGGTTCTCATCTCTGAAACGGAGAGAGCGGTATTACTCTGTCCTCCTGCTCACCTGCCACCTAGTATTAAGATGACTGTTGTCCTTGCCCTTAATAGCAGTCTTCTTGCGGCAGGTTGGGGAGGGAGGCAGATATGGGGCAAGAGACTTGTCGCCATCTCTAGGGACACATTCTTGGCCCCAGATTAATTGCCTTAAAACTGAAGACGAACTTCCCTCCTGTTGCTGAGGGAAGGGAAAGGTGTCATTCGACGTTGCTTTTTTCTGGAAACCTCGGAAAAAGGCGCACCTGGCTCTCAATCGGGAACGTTTAGAGACAAGCTTTGGGGACCCCCAGGAGCCTCTCCTTGAGGATGTACTGCTGGGTGAGAGCCCTGGATCTCCAGTCCACCGCGGACATGTACAGGGTCCAAGCCAGGTGTACAGTGGAGGCCCACATACTACATGTCTAAATTCGTCAAAGTTATAAACCAAGCCAACTGACTGATAAATAAAATATCGTCTGTTCTCCATCTGGGGAAACATACCTTCATGGCCACCCGAAAGGCCAGGTTGGAATGAGACTCTCACAGTCCTGGAACTCAGTCCCACAATGTGGCTGAGCAAGAAGAGGTGGCCCTTGGTCCTAGCCCACCCCTCTTTTCTCTTCTTAACCATGATGCTGGCCCGCACCATAAGGGATCTTCCATGCATGCAAGGGTCCCTCCACCCGCACGCTTATGCTCTAAGCCTTCGCCCTGCTAAGAGCCACCCCTCGGCCGCCTCTGGGCCTGGCGGGCGCACACTCTGGTGCTGCAGCTCACCCCCCGAAGGATGGGCTGGGAGAAAAGGCCCGTGCGGGTCCTCCAGTGAGTAACACGTTCTAGGACTTCTGGCCCCCAGTGCAGATTCTGGAAGGGAGGCTCCGTCTCTGTGGGCACCGTGGTTGGAGGGCAGCGCAGGGTGGGAGGAGGGGCAGAGTGTGGGCTCTAAAGCTCAGGGTCCAGGCAGGAAGCGGCTCCTCCCTGGGTCTAAAGATGGCACTGCTGGCTGGGAACTAGGAAACATGGAAGGGCAGGCACCCTCGTGAGGATCTTCAGAGAATAACTAGATCCAGGAACATTATACCAGGGGTCCTCAAACTACGGCCCGCGGGCCACATGCAAATACAAATATGGTATTTGTTCCCGTTTTGTTTTTTTACTTCAAAATAAGATATGTGCAGTGTGCATAGGCATTTGTTCATAGTTTTTTTTTAAACTATAGTCCAGCCCTCCAGCTGTCTGAGGGACAGTGAACTGGCCCCCTGTTTAAAAAGTTTGAGGACCCCTGCATTATACTGTAGCAAGTTAACATTCATCTCACTGATTCTCCCAAGTACCCACGTAAGGAAAGAACCCTCACTTTAGAGATTTGTAAACTGAGACGCACGCGCACACACATATGAAATTGCAGAGTTACTGGCAGAGCCAAAACTAAACTCTCCGTCTGCATCTGATGAGAAATCAGGCCTGATGTTCTCCAGTTCGTCAGCTAGATTTCTAGGGCAGAGCTTCCTGAAGGAAACCTTAGGGTTGCTGGCTGCAGTTCTTCAACCAAAGGAAAGCAGAATCGGTTTAAAGGCCATGAGGGAAAGAATGCGGGGAGTTTGGGGATGGGAAAGTCTGGGAAGAAGAGAAGAAATGTAAAGGGACTGCATAGAGGATGGTATGAACGTAGTGATTGTTCCAAGAATTAATATGGTGGTGGATGGACAGTGAGAAAAAGAGAGGATATGTTAAGAAAGGAATGGAGATATATCCTCTCCACATTTTAGATCTCTATAATATTTATTCAGGTATACTTTGATATTTTAATATTTTACTTAACATGTTATGAACATAGCTTCACAAACTCATATTGCTATAGTTTTCCCATATCTTTTTATGTATAATGATTATGTATCTTCAGTGCATATGACATTTATCCTATTGTAATTCATTTTAGTTTGCAACTTTTCCCTCCTGTAGATAATCCTCCTATAGATAATACTCTACAAGCCACTGGGTGCATACAAGCTTTTCCTTCCCTATTTCCTTAGGAAAAATCTAGTCGTGGGAAATTAGTTTCCTGCCCAGGAGGATGTTCTTGTTGCTGTCGCCTTGCCATGGGTGGCAGGAGATGTTCTAACGCTTCACAAATTCGCATGTCATCCTGCGCAGGGCCCATGCTAATCTTCTCGGTATCATTCCAATTTGAGTACATGTGCTGCTGAAGCGAGCACAGGATATTCTGGATGGAAATTGAATCACACCCTGGCCAGTTCTCTCAGTGGTTAGAGCATTAGTTGAAAGACCAAAGGGTTGCTGATTTGATCCCCGGGTTGGGGCATGTGTGGGAGGCAACCAATCAATGTGTCTCTGTCACATCAATGTTTCTCTCTCACTCTCTGTCCTACTCCCTCCCCTTTCTCTCCCCCGACCCCCAACTCTCTCTAAAAATCAATGAGAAAAATATCCTTGAGTGAGGATTAACAAAAAAATATATATGTAGAAGAAGAAGGAGGAGGAGGCGGGGTGGAGGGGGAGACGAAGGAGAAATAGAAATTAAATCAGATGATATCATGAGGCTCCAAGACAATTTAGGTTCTGACTTTTCCTCCTTGTTTCCCTATAGCCTCTGCATTCACAGATACAGATAACTTGACTGCTGTTGCCACAGAGCCATCTACTACAGAAATGTTTTCAACAGTTCCTACAAATGCATCCCACCAGGAACCTCATAACACAAAGGACTCATGAAAGTACCACTCTCTACCCTGTCTCTCAGAACAGCAGTGGGACCACAGCAGCCATCTCAGGTAAAAAGTGTCTGTCTTGGGTCCCAGAGGGATGCTGCTGGTGCTTGGGTAAAGCATTAGGACATTTGCAGACCGCCCTTCCTGCCCCTGCTGACCCCCATAGAGGGAAATACAAGCTCCTATAATAATGGCTTGGGCATCTTGTTTAGGGTACCCTGAAGTAAGTTCTAGATCATTCTTCCTCCAGTGACAGCGTCCTCAGGCCAATGCCTTGGCAGCTGATCCTGATCAGTCATGCTCCTCGTACCTCTGCTCTCATGCTGAGTTGGGTTTAGTGATGAAACAGGACTAGATGAGAACTCCTTAGAGATCTCTGACCTCTCCTGACTGAAGGAAGGTGTGTACGGCTTCAAATTGGGGGTCTTTGACTTCACTGGAGTGGACCAGCATCCAGTTAAGTTTCAGAATCCTGAGGGAATTCTAATACACCTAGATTACAGCTATGGTTCCAACAGCTGGCTTGAAATGAGTTCAGTAAAGGTTAGGCCATAAAGTAACTCTTAAATCCCCAAATTCCCTCTTCTGGGTTGAAGACCATGCCAATGTCATTATCTATAAGGTCTTCACTCATGACAATGAACTGAAATGTGTGTGTGTGTGTGTGTGTGTGTGTGTGTGTGTGTGTTTATGTTTATGCAAATGTGCTCAAATGCACACTTGTGTTTTGGTCTTTTCCAGAGTCTACAGTCAACTTTACTTCTACCTCTGGGATCACGCCAGTTCCTGGAACCATGAACTCTTCTGCCCAGACACAGACCTCTTTAGCCACCATAGTGTCTTCCACCCTAATCAACTTTTCAACTTCAGAGATGACCTTGGAGCCCAGCATGTCACCTGGAAATATTTCAGACCCAACATTCAATAGCACCACTCCTGTGGCATTTACCATTGAACTCAATACCTCCTTTTCTTCTACTCCAAGTACCATCAAGGTGTGTGAATTAGGCCCAAAATGGCAGATTTCCCCCTCATTTCATATATATTTGCAAGCTCTACACTCCCCTTAACAACTTCTCATCCCAATCAGTAAGATTTGGGTCATTAAGAATTAGCATGGGCCCTGGCCAGTGTTGCATGCACTGGAAGGGTGACAGTTCAATTTCCAGTTGGGGCACATACCCAGGTTGTGGGTTCGATCCCTGATCAGGGTGTGTATGGGAGGCAACCGATGTTTCTCACATCGATGTTTCTCTCTCTCTCTCTTTCCCACCCTCCTTCCCTCTACTTTAAAATCAATAAAAAGAATTAACATGGAAAATACGCAGCCTAAATATTGCTGGAAGGGGTAGAAAGAGGGAGAGGGGTGGAGTCAGGTGGCAAGGCTGACCTGTGCCATGGGAATTGCATTTCTAAGGAGTAGAGATTAAAGGGGATTCTCTGCGATCCATCCAATCCTCGCTGTTTTTTTCTAGTACCTCTTGGTCTGGGCTTTGATTAGGGCCCCATTCTCCTGTGTACACATTCAGAAACCATCTTTCATGTAATGGGGCTGTTTTTCCCAACATGCTTAGGGCAAATACCATTTCCTCTGTGTGAGAGGGTTTGGCGGAAATGCCAGGCATAGAGAGGCAGTGAGGAATGGAACAACCAGGGATGGTGAGATCACCGGCCCTTCTCAGCCCTGGGACTAGTGACTGGCAACAGCTCTCAGCACGGAGGGTAGAAAATATGAGGCCGGGGCACCTGGGAGCGGGTGCTGCGGGACCTGCCTGGCTTCTTTTTCAAAGGAGCTAGAAAAGGAAGCTGGACAGTCCTCGGGGCCAGGAGGAAACTGAGCCTCGCCAGGATCTGCCCGGCCCCCCATTATCTGTTTGCCTATACAAGGGCAGGCAAAAGTAGGTTTACACCTGTGAGGACGCAAAACATATAATTTATTCTTGTATTATGATTCATTGTATTATTTTTGATATAACAACTGTAAACCTATTTCTGCCCACCCTGTATGGCCTGACGGCGAGTAAATCATTCACTGGAGGAAAAACAGCCCGCCCTGCCCTCTCCTATCTCTGCACAGTGCGTGCCAGTGTTTACCAAGTTTGCAAATAGCTGGTATCTGCTGGGACCGGCGGTGAGATGGAAGAAGAGAGTGAGGCTGTCATGAAGCTCTAGTCCTCTAACAAATTTTTATGTCTTTATTTTGTTTTATTTATTAAATTGATTGGGGAGACATTGGTCAACATAAACATGCAGGTTTCAGGTGTGGGTTTCTATGTTATAAGATCTGTATATTGTACCATGTGCTCACCACCCAAAGTCAAATATTCTCCCGTCACCTTATATTAGGACCCTCTTTTCCCCCCGCCCCCACCTCTCCCCTTCCCTAACGACTTTTTAAAATTCTTTTCTCTGAAAGTCTCTTAAGAGTGTACTTCACAGAAATCGAACTGGAAAAGCGGTGGGGAAGAAATGAGAGGCAAAGATGCTGGCTTATTTACTTTGTTTTAATACAGGGAGAAATCAGATGTTTCGGAGTCAAAGAAGTGAAATTGACCCTAGCTATCTGCCTGCAGCTAAATGAGACCTCCACCTGTGTAAGTCAAATCCCCACCCCTATGCCTTGCCTTCCCTCTCCTCTCCTCCCACAATTCCTTCTCAACCCCCTTAAACCATTTGTACTAGATGGACTGTGGTGGGGTCTTAGCAAGGTCAGGCTACTTCCAAAATGAGCTTTGCGTTTAGGGAGTAAGAGGCCCCATCTGGTGGACAAAGAAGACAAAGATGATTCTATTTAAATGTAGTTTTTACCTCCTCTGGTATAGTCTCTATAGTACATTTAATATATATATAGTCAGATTTAAGTTTGATTTTATATTAAGAAAGTCCTTCATGAAATATAAAATAGTCACCTAAAATATTAATTTCTTTATTATATTTATTTACATATTTACATATAACTTTAGTCCATATAGAATTTCTTTTTCTGTAATGCTGTGTTTTTCATATAACCATTTCCCAAACATTATTTCTTTCTTTGTTGATCAGAATGCCTCTTTTAGCTTATATTAAATTTTTATATGTCACAGGGCATATTTTGACAGATATTTTATTTGTTCAGTTTGTCTTTTTTTTTTTTTTTTTTTTTGCCTGTTATTTTTTTAGTTATTATACTTTTACATTACAGGACTTTTAATATTTAGCCAGGCAGGTCCTTGCTCTATGAAAAATGAAAAGTACTTTTTATTCTTTTAGAAAAAAATTTAGGAACATCTTGTCAAGATTTTTTTAATTAAAATTTTAATTGAAACTAAAATTCATATTTTTTCTGTTCTTCTCTTATACTATTCAGCATCTTGGTTTTTTAGTTTTTTAATTTTTTTCTATAGGTTTTATAGATTTCTTAAATTTATCTATAATATAGACTTATTATGTATTACAATTAGTTATTGTTGGGATATTAGAGTTCATTGAGTTTGGGATATTTATCTTGAGGTTAGCCATTTTGGTTAACTTGCTTATTAATTCCAGGAGCTTTTTAGTTTATTCTTTTCTGTTTTTAAGGTAAGTTATTATGTTACCTTCCACAATCTGTTGTTTTCCTCCTCATTTTTAGTAGTTATGCCTCTTGTTTGAGTTTCATGTCTTAGTGCATTGGTAAGAATGTACAGCGTGGTGTTCATTTTTAATGATATAGTAGACCTCCTTACTTTGTTTCAATAAACCTAGTTTCCTGACAGTAACAAGGTTCTGGGTGAAGGATGGGATGACAGGAAGAGTAGTATTTACTTACAAAAAAAAAACACCCACAAAAAAAGTTTCCTTATAAGTTAAGAATTCATTTAAAGGAATCATACATGTGATGTGAGGCATACACCGACCCGGAAAGGGCTAGGAATTGTGCTGTAGAGCGCATGAAATTACTTATTTTGTCTGTTCTAACTACTGACATCTACCTGTGATTATTAGGTGGGTAGTTCTGACTCACAGAACTTTTAAAATTATACCTTAGAGAATTAACTTA